>NC_137059.1:15018208-15185708 GCF_032717465.1 Coenobita brevimanus
TATGGAGTAGTGTGAAGTTGCATCAGGAGTGTGGATAGAAGTAGTGGTGTTGATTATGTAAGTGTTATTAACAGTAGTGGTGTTAGTAAAGTAGTGGTGTTAATGATGTGTTATTAACAGTAGTGGTGTTAGTAAAGTAGTGGTGTTAATGATGTGTTATTAACGTAGTGGTGTTAGTAAAGTAGTGGTGTTAATGATGTGTTATTAACAGTAGTGGTGTTAGTAAAGTAGTGGTGTTAATGATGTGTTATTAACGTAGTGGTGTTAGTAAAGTAGTGGTGTTAATGATGTGTTATTAACTAGTGGTGTTAGTAAAGTAGTGGTGTTAATGATGTGTTATTAACTAGTGGTGTTAGTAAAGTAGTGGTGTTAATGATGTGTTATTAACTAGTGGTGTTAGTAAAGTAGTGGTGTTAATGATGTGTTATTAACTAGTGGTGTTAGTAAAGTAGTGGTGTTAATGATGTGTTATTAACTAGTGGTGTTAGTAAAGTAGTGGTGTTAATGATGTGTTATTAACTAGTGGTGTTAGTAAAGTAGTGGTGTTAATGATGTGTTATTAACAGTAGTAGTGTTAGTAAAGTAGTGGTGTTAATGATGTGTTATTAACTAGTGGTGTTAGTAAAGTAGTGGTGTTAATGATGTGTTATTAACTAGTGGTGTTAGTAAAGTAGTGGTGTTAATGATGTGTTATTAACAGTAGTGGTATTAGTAAAGTAGTGGTGTTAATGATGTTATTAACAGTAGTGGTGTTAGTAAAGTAGTGGTATTAACAGTAATGGGGTTAATAAAGCAGTGGTGTTAATAACACTGGTGTTAAACGAGTTCTGTTGCTATAAATAAGGACGTGGTGATAACAGAGTACTGTTGGTGTCAGCAGGGTACTGGTGTTAAACATAATGTTATTAACAGCACTGGTGTTAGTAGTACTGCTAACACATCATCATCATCATCATCATCATCATCCGGACATCCTTTCCCACCCTAGGGCAGGGTGAGGAGTAGCAATGTCCAGACAGCACAAATTTGCCCAATCCAATGGGCCACGCTTCCTTTCACTCATCATTCAAGCCCCCAGAATCCTGGCTCTATCTGATACGTCAAAAACATTCACCACGTTCTGTAGCTTCACATAAAAGTATCCGATAGAGTCAATCCAGACACTGCCACGTTAAAAAGGTGTGCCAAATCCTTCATCATGCGCTTCTCCTGACAACATTCATCCAGCCAGCTCGATCTCTTGTCAGTTCCCTAGTCTCACCGATTTCCAAACCTCTCTTCTTCACACATTCATCCACCATATCTCCCCACCTTCTCTTTGGCCTATCTCACCTCCTCCCTCCTTCAAATTCGCTCAGATATACCTTTTTCATCATTCTATTGTTATCCGTTCTCTCCACATGACCAGACCATCTCAGTACACTCTCTTCAATTCTGATGTCCACAGACTTCCTCACTCCACATCTATCACCAATCACATTATTTCGTATCCTATCCACCCTCTGTACTCCACATACATTCCTCAACAGTTGCATCTCCACTGCTCTCGTGACATTCCATTTTCATGCCACACCATAGTCTCACATCCGTATGTTAAAGTTGGCACAAACGCTCCTTCATGTAAGCCTCGTGCAGCTGCAACACTCAAGCCTCTGTTAGTAATCAAGGCCTTCATAGCACCAGCTACTTTTCTTCCTTGTGTCACTCTACTTTCAACTTCTTTTGCATATTTTCCTCTCTTTTCTATCACTGTACATAGGTATTTGAACTCTCTCACCAATTCCAGTCTCTCTCCTTCCACTGTAACATCGCACTGGGGGTCACCTTCTCTCTCAATAACCATCACTTTACTCTTTTCTACATTTACTCTCAAGGCACGACGCTTACAGACATCAGCAAAACTCTGCACTAGTCTTCCAACTTCTTGTCCGGTATTTGCAAGTAGTACTGCCTTATCAGCATTCAACAAATTTGAGATATTCCATCCATCACCATTCATTACCAACGCCATCCCTCTCTCCATTACTCATGTTTTTTCTTCTCTCATCACCCCATATATATATATATATATATATATATATATTGAACAACCATGGGGACATCACACAACCTTGTCTCACTCCCACATCGATCGTGAACCATTCACATAGATGCCCATTAACCCTTACACATGCTTCGCCACCATCATAAAAACTCTTGATGGCACCTAGCAGCTTACCATCTACACCGTACATGCACAGAACTTTTCACAATCCTTCTGTGTCTACTTGGTCATATGTTTTTTCCAGATCCATGAATGCCATAAACGCATTATAGTCCTCATAAGCCTTCTCCACTATCTGTCTCACTGTTTGATCCAGACATCCGCTGCCACTCCTAGAACCACCCTGTTCATCACCCACTAGTATTTCTGATATCTCTCTTACTTTCTCTATGATAATTCTTCCATATACCTTCCTTACCACACTCAATAAACTTATGCCACAATATTTCTTGCACTCACTTCGCTCACCTTTATTTTTGTACAGGGGTACAATCACAACCTTTTTCCACTCTGCGTGCACAGTTCACACATCCATGCCTTCTTACATATCTCCAACAAGCACTTCATTATGCTCTCTCCACTACACTTAATCATCCCTGCATACACCTCATCAACCCCAGCTGCTTTCCCATTTTTCAGCCGTTTCACAGCGCTCTTCACCTGTGTGAGAGTCACGTTTCCTGGCACTGCATTCCTTCTCTGCACCCCCCCAAAACCAATCATGTTTACAGCCGCTCTGCTCTCTCTATTCCCATACATCAGGCTTTCAAAATATTCTTTCCATCTGGTCCTTACTTCATCTCCATGGGTTAATAATCTACCACCTACATCCTTCACACCTTCACATTTCTTTCCACTTTCACTTCTACATTTCCGCACCTCTTTCCAGAATAACTTCCTCTTTTCAGAGTAGTTTTCATTCATTTTTCTTCCTACATCATCATTTACCCTCTTCATTTTCCTCTTCACTGG
This sequence comes from Coenobita brevimanus, assembly GCF_032717465.1. Lineage (NCBI taxonomy): Eukaryota > Metazoa > Arthropoda > Malacostraca > Decapoda > Coenobitidae > Coenobita > Coenobita brevimanus. The sequence continues at coordinate 15,021,225 of NC_137059.1, forward strand.
TCTCTCTACTTGCTTCTTGCTCTCAGTATATTCAGTTCTTGTTTCAGTTGTACCCCTATCCTATAACCACTCTAGCCACTTCTTCCTCTCTTCCTCCACTGCTCTTACCCTCCTCATCCCACCATGCCGCACCTTTCTTCTTTGTTGTTACTCTTGCCACACCACACACCGCTTTAGCATTCCTCACTAAGCAATCCCTATATGCATTCCACAGGCTGTCCAGATCCATTTCATTCCAATTCACTGATTCTAACTCCTCCTCTACTTTGGTCCTGTATTCATCTGCCATTTCTTTGATCCTCAGCTTCTCAACTTTCAGTCTTTCTCGCTGACTGCTCCTCTCTCTCTCTTGGTCCACCTCACTCCTCTCAGCTTGATCTTGCATACCACAACCATGTGATCTGACAGACCTCCACATCGTCCTCTCACGGCCCTCGTATCAGCAGCCATTCCCATCACCGACCTCTCTACGAGCACGTAATCAATTAGGCTTCTTTCAACACGATCCCCGTTCCCTCTATACCATGTATATTTATGTGCATCTCTGTGATTGAAATACGAGTTACAAATGCACAACCTCCTTTCCTGACATAATAATAATAATAATAATAATAATAATAATAATGTGTTTACACAATAATATTATAAAAGAAAAGCACACGGGAGCCGAATGCTAATCGCCCGCCAGAATATGTTGCTGGCCAAGTTACAAGTTACAAACCAAATGTGAAGAAAATTGGCAAAACTCTACGGAATTCAGTCACCGCATTTCACAAAAAGCCAATCCATATTAAAGAAACCAGACAATACTCGGTTCCAGGGAGTCTGATGCACTGATTTTGCCAGCCGAGGACAGGTGGATTTGGCAACACTGCGCGATGCACTCGGGCGGTGCTTGGTGGATTTCCGTTGTGTTTGAACGTGCACCAAATTGACTTTGTATTCCAACCAAGGCACCTCATTGATTTGTTAGATACCGGAATATACAGATACAAATTAAAGCAATGATATCTGCAATGATAAATATGTGCCTTTTAAATTACTAGAGATAAACCTGAACGACACTGACAACAAAACTAAGTAAAGTCGCGACTGGATGGATACGAACACAGTCAGCAACTGTGGCGGGAATTCAGACGTTGATAGCGAGGTGGTTCCGAGGTTCTGTGAAGGCTGGAATGTTTTTCCCATCACTACTACAGTGTCACAGTCTACAGTGTACACCATGCCCTTCATTACCTCATCTACTAATATACAACCTGACCCTAGATACGCTTAGCTTGTCTTCTAATATGATTTGTATGAGCACACACACACACACACACACACACACACACACACACACACTGGGGTCAATACATGCTATTCTCAATATATATAGTGTACATACACATTTTCATTACCTTCATAGGTAACAGTAGCTTTAAAAATCTGCATTTGTTTGTATTCCCAGTCAGATTCAGTCAAATTATTTCTTACATGATTAAGTTTGTTTGATTTTCCCAAACATTTGTGTATCATGAGACAGACATACAGACAGACAGACGGACACCCTATCCCTGGCCACCATGCACCCTCTCCTCAAGCATGTATCTTTGTCCCCTCGACAGAGCCGGGAAAGTAATGGATTACATCATTATAGAATGAACCGAATTTTTGTTAATGGTGGAAGAAAGGAAAGTAAGATAAAAGCAAAACCCATGAGAAAATAACAGTTGAACTCTGCTGCTGTAACAAAACCGTGTACAGTGTGAACGAAATCAAACCTAATGAAATCAAATTAAATCAGTGGCTGACTGTTGTTCGTATGCATCCAGTCGCGACTTTACTTAGTTTTGTTGTCAGTGTCGTTCAGGTTTATCTCTAGTAATTTAAAAGGCACATATTTATCATTAAAGATATCATTGCTTTATTTTGTATCTGTATATTCCGGTATCTAACAAATCAATGAGGTGCCTTGGTTGGAATACAAAGTCAATTTGGTGCACGTTCAAACACAACGGAAATCCACCAACACCGCCCGAGTGCATCGCGCAGTGTTGCCAAATCCACCTGTCCTCGGCTGGCAAAATCAGTGCGTCAGACTCCGTGGAACCGTTTATAGTTGACCTTTGGCAGTCATTATGGTGACTTTGACCTTGACCCCGAGTGCCCATTTTCTCAAACTCGTCCAAGATTTTGGCCACATCTTGATACCCTGAAGGTTTCCTGTTGATAGCTCAAGCCGTTCATGAGATGTAATGGTAACACACATACACACACACACACACACACACACACACACACACACAGTATGATAACAGAAAGACAGTTTGGTTTCAGAAAAGGAAAATCATGTGTTACTAATCTGTTGAGCTACTATGACAAGAGTAACAAACACAATACAGGAAAGGGAAGGATGGGTGGATAGTATCTATTTAGATTTCAAGAAAGCTTTTGACACAGTACCACACCAAAGACTTTTATGGAAACTGTACCATCAAGGAGGAATTCGAGGCAAACTGTTTTGTTGGATGCAAGACTTTCTCATAAAAAGAGAAATGAGAACAGTACTAAGAGGAAACTACTCATCATAGAAAGAAGTGACTAGTGGAGTACCACAGGGTTCAGTGCTGGCACCAATCATGTTTTTAGTGTATATAAATGATATAAACAGGAACGCTGGAAATGAGAGCTATCTGAATATGTTTGCAGATGATGCAAAAATACAAAGGAGAATTACTAACACAGACTCTTGTAAAGAGCTACAAGAAGAATTAAATAAACTTCATGAATGGAGTAGTACATGGCAAATGGAATTCAATGTGGACAAGTGTCATGTAATCAAGTTTGGTAAAAGTGGAAAAAGACCTGATTGGGATTATAAGTTAGGAAATAAAACCCTATACACATCAGAAAGAGAGAAAGACCTAGGTGTGATTATCAATAACAGACTATCTCCGTCTGACCACATCAGTGAAAAGGTACGGAACATGTATACACTGCTTGCAAATATGTGAATAGCATTCACATACATAAATGAAGACATGCTAAGAAGGATAATAACATCATTCATTAGACCAACCCTGGAATATGCATCAGTAGTCTGGAGTCCTCATCCCAAAAAGCACATAGACAAGATTGAAAAAGTTCAAAGGGCCGCTACAAGATGGATACCAAGCTTAAGGGACCTAAGCTACGAAGAAAGACTAAATAAACTGAATCTACCAACACTACAGGAGAGAAGGAAAAGAGGTGACATGATAATGCTATATAAATGCATATCAGGAAAGGAGAAAATAGACATAAATGATTACTTAACATATGGAGAAGCATCAGCAAGAGGACACTGCAAAAAATTGCATAAGAAGAGAGGTGATAAAGACGTAAGGAAATTCAGTTTCCCAAACAGAGCAATTGATCAATGGAATGCACTACCGAATGAAATAGTGTGTGCCAAAACAATTCACAAATTTAAGGATATGTACGATAAATATGGTTTAAGACACGGGGCAGTACGAGCTTGACTCATTCCTGTAAAGATACAATTAGGTAAGAACAATTAGGTAAGAATAAGAACACACCACACACACACACACACACACACACACACACACACACACACACAGACGCTGGCAAAAACATCATCGCTGATAATAACAAAGAAGTAGTGTTATTCGGTAATGTAAACAGAGTAGTGGCATTAACAGTAGTGGTGGTAACATAGCTGGAGTGAGAACTGTGGTGGTATTGGTAACATTTTTGGTATTAACACCATTTGTGTCAACCAAGTAGTGGTGTTAGTGGCAGTGGTGTCAGCTGAGTCATGGTGTTGGTAATATTGTTACCAACAGTGTTATGCTAACAGTACTGGTGTTGACATAGTACCTTTGTCAGTAGTACTGGTGTTAACAAAATAAGGGTGTTAATAGTAGTGGGGTTAGCAATGTAGTGGTAACCTGTGTTGTTTTACCCCAGGCTGCCAGATGACCCATGTGCCAAAGCAACCCAAGTATATATCCCTGACACTCCAGTCTGGCCAGGAGGGCGGGCACATCACACACCAGGCCCAGCTGGTACACTACCCACCTTCACACAATGTATCCTGGTACCTTGCCATTGGTTTCCATGACCAAGAGGGTAACGACACAGGAGCTACATTTGACATATTCCACGAACCTGCCCTTAATGCTACTCTTGATCGCGTGTATATCAGGTGCGAGAAGCACGGCCAGACGACGACCCGTGTAGTTGACCCCTGGACCACCCTCCATTCCTCACTCACTCGCTCCCTCACGATCCAGGTCAGTAGGGGTTGGGGTATGTGGTGGAGGGAAGGAGGATCAGGTACAACAGGATGGTGGGGATACTGCCAGGGTGGGGAAAGGGGGTCGAGGAGAATGTTTAGGTGGTGGTGGTGGAGGATGGAAGGTTGGGTGTTGGTGGTGAAGATTGGATGGGGGAGGGGGAGGGGGGTGGTTGTGTAGGGGGTAAATTACTGGCTGGGAGAGGGTAAGCATTGGGAAGGGGGAAAACGGTGGGGGGGATAGGGTGGGGGTGTAGGTTTATGCTGGTGAAGAGGGTGAGGAATAAATGGTGGTTGGGGTGAGAGTAAGGTGGTGGTGGGGTTGGGGTAATGGTTGGGGAGGGGGTAAGGTGGTGGGGGGGGCAGGGGTAATGGTTGGGGAGGGGGTAAGGTAGTGGTGGGGTAGGGGTAATGGTTGGGGAGGGGGTAAGGTAGTGGTGGGGTAGGGGTAATGGTTGGGGAGGGGGTAAGGTAGTGGTGAGGTAGGGGTAATGGTTGGGGAGGGGGTAAGGTAGTGGTGGGGTAGGGGTAATGGTTGGGGATCGGGTAAGGTAGTGGTGGGGTAGGGGTAATGGTTGGGGAGGGGGTAAGGTAGTGGTGAGGTAGGGGTAATGGTTGGGGAGGGGGTAAGGTAGTGGTGGGGTAGGGGTAATGGTTGGGGAGTGGGTAAGGTAGTGGTGGGGTAGGGGTAATGGTTGGGGAGGGGGTAAGGTAGTGGTGGGGTAGGGGTAATGGTTGGGGAGGGGGTAAGGTAGTGGTGGGGTAGGGGTAATGGTTGGGGAGGGGGTAAGGTAGTGGTGGGGTAGGGGTAATGGTTGGGGAGGGGGTAAGGTAGTGGTGGGGTAGGGGTAATGGTTGGGGTTGGGTATAAGGTGGTGGTGGGGTAGGGGTAATGGTTGGGGAGGGGGTAAGGTAGTGGTGAGGTAGGGGTAATGGTTGGGGAGGGGGTAAGGTAATAAAAGGTATGTTTGTAAAGGCATAAGTGTACAACTGCTAAACATTTGTTCCATTTATTCATGAACTTGTCCTATTTTATCTGTGGTAAAGGCTAAGTTAATGGCAGTGGTTAGGTATAGTGGAAAGCAATGTGGCATCAGTGCTGGCAAGGAGTAATATAATGCATGGCACTTTTTGGCCTAGAAACACGCTACAGAGTCACTGCTGTTTGTTTATAATGTATGAGTGGCTTTGTAGTTCTCACAGTTTCGTTGCATGCCATTGTTTGGTCGTCTGCTTACGGTGTTTTACAGTAATTTAGTGCCTCTCTAGTTATTTTTTTTTGCTAATGTATTTTAGTTTTTCATGCATTCATTTTTCTCTCGTCTGATACCCTTACAACACCTTATATCCTATATTAATACACCATAGCTGATGTATTGTATTGTACTGTAGTGTATTCTCACTGTTAGTATCATTGTATTCATCAGTAATCAGCCTAATTCACCCTTCAGTGTGCAATTTGGACATTTTGTAAGATCCTGGAAGCTGACAATATTACGGGAAGCTGGTGATGCACTGCTTAGCACATTATTTTAACTGGTAAACGTAAGAGCTTTAGTCTGATTTTTGTGCCCGACACTTGTACAGTGTTTGTTTACCCAGCAGTACAGCTGAGGCCTCCATGTCAAACTGAGTGTTGTGGGTGGTATTGCTGAAGCAGACTGGCACTCGGCAAAACTTTGGTGGTCCCTCTGCATGACTGTCATTTACTCGATAACCATTAACTTAACCACACTTCTTCGTTGATAGAGCACCATTTTAAAGTGTCTGCCATTTACCCATGATTATGAGTGCTTTGATGTTGCAGGTGAGCCCAAAATGGATTGCTCTGTATGAAAAAACCTATGGACAGACGAATGTCGTACACCAGCATAACTGCAGTCAAGATCTGGAAGACTTCCCAGAACTGTGGCTGGGTGCACTATGTAGGGGTGAACAAGACTGTGGGTCCTTCAGTTCCTTCTGCAAGGAAGGTTAGACTCAGCGGTCTGTTGAAGACATACAGAAAAAACTGTGTTCTATTATTTTCTTGTCATTCTTTATATCCGTCTTTACTGTATTGTGTTTATGCAATGTTAAAGGTTTATCTGACTTTTTGTGCTAAGAAGTTCCATCCTGTGCTATGTTACTCAGGTATTCAGTAGTTACCAGGTATTATTACTGAATTACCGTTGACTATCCATTCATCTGTCCAGCAGTCTATCTATCTCCCCCTCTATATATCACCTTATCTTTTTGTAAACACACACCGGTAAAGAGATATACAGGTACAGAGAGAAAGAGATGGACGGATGGATGGATGGACAGACTGAAAAATAAATGGATAGACAGGTAATCAGATAGAAGGTGAAACAGACAAGACTAGAATGATAGATGGATAGACAGACAAAAGGCTAGACAGAGAGATAGATAAACAGAGATAGATAAGACAGATGGCCAGATGGACAGACAGACAGAAGGCCAGAAAAAGACAGATAGGAAGACAGAAAGATAGACAGAAAGACAGAAAAGTAGACAGATAGAAAGACAGAAAGCAAGAAAGATAGACAGATAGAAAGACAGAAAAGTAGACAGATAGAAAGATAGACAGATGGAAAGACAGAAAGATAGACAGACAGAAAGCAAGAAAGATAGACAGAAAGGTAGACAGATAGAAAGACAAAGATAGACAGATAGAAAGACAGATCGACAGACAGAAAGACAGAAGGGTACAAAGCTAGATAGATAAGTAGGTAGATAGACAGAGTGGCCTGTGACTGGAGACTCATGGTGACAGCAGTGTGTGGGTCAGTGGTGTGTGCAATAGTGGTGTGTGCAATAGTGGTGTGTGCAATAGTGGTGTGTGCAATAGTGTTGTGTGCAATAGTGGTGTGTGCAATAGTGGTGTGTGCAATAGTGGTGTGTGCAATAGTGCTGTGTGCAATAGTGCTGTGTGCAATAGTGCTGTGTGCAATAGTGCTGTGTGCAATAGTGCTGTGTGCAATAGTGCTGTGTGCAATAGTGGTGTGTACAATAGTGGTGTGTGCAATAGTGGTGTGTGCAATAGTGGTGTGTACAATAGTGGTGTGTACAATAGTGGTGTGTGCAATAGTGGTGTGTGCAATAGTGGTGTGTGCAATAGTGGTGTGTGCAATAGTGGTGTGTACAATAGTGGTGTGTGCAATAGTGGTGTGTGCAATAGTGGTGTGTGCAATAGTGGTGTGCAGTAGTGGTGTGTGCAATAGTGCTCCACCACTGTCACATCTTACCTCTGATATTCTATGCCATCAAATCGTCCAAACAAGCCGTGAACAACGCGGTGTGTTCAGTTCCCTGTGATATTTGGCCATACTTACCTAGAGGTACAGGTACCAGCATAGCCACATTGTACAGCCCCAGGCAGGGTACAAAGCCCTGCCTGTGTGTTCACGTGTGGCACTGCTGGTTTGTTCCATGTGCCGCTTCCTGAACACTTAGCCTGAATAATTTAATATACATTGTTATCCCTTTATTCATGACACATGCAAATGTTTATAGCACTTTCTACGCAGTGGCTGTCAACTGCCAATGCCTACCCTTCCTATACCCACTACCTTAATACCCCTCCCCTACCATCCCCCTTATGCCCTCTGCCCCCACCAGTCCCTCCACTGTACCCCATACCCCTCCCTCCCCCCTCCCCTACCATCCCCCTTATGCCCTCTGCCCCCACCAGTCCCTCCACTGTACCCCATACCCCCCTCCCTCCCCCCTCCCCAACCATCCCCCTTATGCCCTCTACCCCCACCAGTCCCTCCACTGTACCCCATACCCCCCTCCCTCACCTACCATCCCCCTTATGCCCTCTGCCCCCACCAGTCCCTCCACTGTACCCCATACCCCTCCCTCCCCTACCACCCCCCTTATGCCCTCTGCCCCCACCAGTCCCTCCACTGTACCCCATACCCCCCTCTCTCCCCCCTCTCCCACCATCTCCTTTATGCCCTCTACCCCCACCAGTTCCTCCACAGTACCCCATACCCCCCTCCCTCCCCCTTCCCTACCATCCCCCTTATGCCCTCTGCCCCCCCTAGTCCCTCCACTATACCCCATACCCCCTCCCTCCCCTACCATGCCCCTTATGCCCTCTGCCCTCACCAGTCCCTCCACTGTACCCCATACCCCCCTCCCTGCCCTACCATCCCCCTTATGCCCTCTGCCCCCACCAGTCCCTCCACAGTACCCCATACCCCTCCTCCCTCCCTCCTCTCCCCTACCATCCCCATTATGCCCTCTACCCCCACCAGTCCCTCCACTGTACCCCACACCCCTCCTCCCTCCCTCCTCTCCCCTACCATCCCCCTTACGTCCTCTACCCCCACCAATCCCTCCACTGTACCTCATACTCCTCTCCCTCCCTCCCTCCCCCCTCCACTACCATCTCCCTTATGCCCTCTGCCCCCACCAGTCCCTCCACTGTACCCCATACCCCTCCTCCCTCCCTCCCCATCTCCCGGCTGCAACAATCTCCTGAGTCATCTCCCCAACCCGCTCCCGGTCACCACTACCCCCTCCCCACAGTTCAACCCGTCAGGTGGAAACGAGCCAGTGCCTGTGTGTGTGTGTGTGTGTGTGTGTGTGTGTGTGTGTGTGTTTTGTCAGGAGGTGTACCTTCAGAGCATAATGGGAGCCGTGCTGCAGGAATGACCAAACAATGGTACTAGAATTTATTTATAAATCTATTAATATTACAGAACCATGGGTGCTGATATGGAACGCCACCAGAAGGTATTTATAAATCTATTAATATTACAGAACCATCGGTGCTGATATGGAACGCCACCGCTGTTGCCATCAACTCTGACAAGATATTGCCAAAGCTGGTGGCCAGGATGGTAATAAGCCAGATTGGCCTGGCAGCCGTCTTGGGCTACCTTATCTACCGGCTGTGGCTGAACACCTTCAACATTAACATGTTTTACTACCTGACCCCACCACACCGGCACCACCCACACCAGCCCTAACACCACCTGACCCCACCACACCAGCCCTAACACCACCTGACCCCATCACACCACCCCTAACACCACCTGATCCCACCACACCAGCCCTAACACCACCTGACCCCACCACACTAGCCCTAACCACCTGACCCCACCACACCAGCCCTAACACCACCTGACCCCACCACACCATCCCTAACACCACCTGACCCCACCACACCAGCCCTAACCACCTGACCCCACCACACCAGCCCTAACACCACCTGACCCCACCACACCAGCCCTAACACCACCTGACCCCACCACACCAGCCCTAACACCACCTGACCCCACCACACCAGCCCTAACACCACCTGACCCCACCACACCAGCCCTAACACCACCTGACCCCACCACACCAGCCCTAACACCACCTGACCCCACCACACCAGCCCTAACACCACCTGACCCCACCACACCAGCCCCAACACCACCTGACCCACCACACCAGCCCTAACACCAGCTCATGATATAAAGACACACTAGATCAGTACATTTTATAATAGAGTAATGGACAGACAAAACAGCAAGAAATGTTGGGCATAAATAATGGAAGGTGAGGTGCTTGAAGAGACAGCTGGAGTAAGATTTAAATATATGGGAATATTATGACCGTGGCAGAGTGACACGTGGAATTAATGAAGCATTACACAAGAAGCAGAACTGTTGTGTTGTCAAAGGTGGCATGCTTGGTTTGTATAGGTCCAAGCACACACACACAAAAAAAAAGGTTTTGAAGGTGACGTGTTTTGGTGAAGTGACCCTTTTATTGTGCATGATGGCGGCGGCAGGCATAAGGAGTGGTTGGCTTAAGTTTTTTTATTTTTTATGCAAGGAAGAAGGATCCAAAGGCCAGGAGCTTGCATATTGTTCCCTCAAAGAAAGAAAATAACAGTGCCAAATGCAAGATTTGTTCATTTCGAGATGCCCGGACACACTGCGTTTGAAAGGCTGGAGGTCATAGGCAGTAGGAAATGCAGACAGAGGGAGACAGTTCCAGAGTTGACAGTATTGGCAAGAAATTAAGAGCATGTCAAAGCAGCCTAAGTAACTTGACTCTGTGCATGGTGTGTTGTATGACAGATGGAAGGACAGTAAATAATGACATTTTATTATATAACTTTTGTCAGTCAAGAAAGATTAGTCAGGTACATTGACTGCAGCATTGCATGGAACAAAGTATATCCAGTTAGTAACAATTACAATATCAGCCTTGTATACTGACAACGACTGCTGCCCCAACACCTACACTACCTTAATAGGCTACACCTGTCATTGTTTACTAATTTACAGAGAACAACACTGATTCTACCATCACATCAGCCTTCATTGATAACTACTGACATTTATGACAATATAGCCCTCCACTTCCAATATATGAATGGTGCCAGAACTGTAGCTTTTTCCCTGGACAACCCACGGCGATAGGAAAATTTGGGGTAGGCGACAGGAAGACATGAGAGTAGCCCATTCAGACACTGTGCTGAGCAATGACTCACTGGTGGCAAAGAAACAAGCTCAACCATCTCATTAACTTTACACACTTAACAGTAGTATTTACACAGTAACTTCCCTAGGTTAGTAAGCAATAGCGGCACAGTGAGGAGTCAAAAGGTTAATTTAATAGGCAGTTTAAATTACAGTCAGCAAGCCATCCATTTTTGTCCTCATGCTAAGTGAGGGGTACGTCACCACTGCAGAAAATGTTCATGTGGTACACAGGATGAAAAACTTTAAAAACCACTAAACTAAGAGTATTGAGAGAGTACATGGCTTAGTCTACTGTGTAGTCTGATGACAGAAAATGTAGAGCTGTAGAAACAAATAGAGACTGACATAAGGCAGTGTGTTTGTAAGTACAGGATTAGTATGTAGTATTAAGAACTGTAGTGTGGCCATAGACGGAAGAGTGCAGTTAGTGCCTTAATGGTTAGGTTATTACAAGTTGTGTTAAGTAGCAGTATAACAAAGGACACAGGCAAAACCTTGATGCATGTCCACATACAGGAACATCATTTTGTTTAGTATGTCACTGCTGATGTGTGCCATTTGTTAGACATGGCCTCAGCAATAACTGTGTTTAGTATGTCACTGCTGCTGTGTGCCATTTGTTAGACATGGCCTCAGCAATAACTGTGTTTAGTATCGTACTGCTGATGTGCACCATTTGTTAGACATGGCCTCAGCAATAATTGTGTTTAGTATGTTACTGCTGCTGTGTGCCATTTGTTAGACATGGCCTCAGCAATAATTGTGTTTAGTATGTCACTGCTGGTGTGTGCCATTTGTTAGACATGGCCTCAGCAATAATTGTGTTAAGTATGTCACTGCTGGTGTGTGCCATTTGTTAGACATGGCCTCAGCAATAATTGTGTTTAGTATGTCACTGCTGCTGTGTGCCATTTGTTAGACATGGCCTCAGCAATAATTGTGTTATGTCACTGCTGATGTGCACCATTTGTTAGACATGGCCTCAGCAATAATTGTGTTTAGTATGTCACTGCTGATGTGTGCCATTTGTTAGACATGGCCTCAGCAATAATTGTGTTTAGTATGTCACTGCTGCTGTGTGCCATTTGTTAGACATGGCCTCAGCAATAATGTCATACAGCCAACTTGAGTGTGTCAGGCACTGCTTTGCTGTGTATAATGTTGGTATTCTTGTGACCCATGGCACTGATAGGTAGTATGGATTTGAATGCACTAACAGCTTAGTTCAATACAAAAGCTCTGCCTGGCATCAACTTAGTCGGGTCACTGGCATTATAGGTTTTAACTCTCAGACTGGTGCATTATTTGACTGGTCTTATAGGTTAGCTGTGGAGCACACAAAGTATTCAAAGTGTACTACACCCAACAGCACAAGTTACACCTCTTGTAATATTACAGCCATCATCAATGTAATGCGTCCTGACACAAGCAGTTGACTCCTCAAATATGATTAGAAATAAATAAGATTATGTATGATTAGAAATAAATATAATTAAAACAAAAACTTTTCACTAACCTTTGATGCATGTTAGTAATAGAGAAGGAAGTCATGAATGGAATACAATAAAACAGTGATTGCCTTAGACGTGGGATTTTATAATAATTGGAGAGAGAGAGAGAGAGAGAGAGAGAGAGAGAGAGAGAGAGAGAGAGAGAGAGAGAGAGAGAGAGAGCAGGGAGTGGCTTGAAGGGCTACGAGTGGCAAGGGATAAGAATGTAGAGGGATAAGACTGGCTGACACTGAAGGCTAATAACATGTATACAAAGACTAGAACAAGACACAGGTGAGAGTCAACAGTACACACCTGGCGACTGATGCACGATTTGCCACACCTGTCCTGACCACATTACTGCTACTACTACTACTACTACTACTGATACTACTACCCCTGCTGCTGCTACTACTGCTGCTGCTACTACTACTACTATTACTATCCTGTTACGTATTGTACCAGAGTATTCTTTTTACTAACAGGCTATTTTAACAACTAGAGGCGTCAGACGAAACTCCAGCTGACTCTTTGATTACCAGCTGACTCCTTGATTACCAGCTGACTCCTTGATTACCAGCTGACTCCTTGATTGGCAGCTGACTCCTTGATTACCAGCTGACTCTGATTACCAGCTGACTCCTTGATTACCAGCTGACTCCTTGATTACCAAAGCTTCCCTCAAGATCAATAATAATCGTCTGGAGATGGAAGGAATAAACTAAAAAAGGTAAGTCAGTCAAGGGAAAGACAGAGGAAAAAGGGACGACCAGAAAACAAGGAAAGGAAGGCAGGGAAAAATATAAGGAAGGGAAAATACTAATGAGAGGGAAAAAGGGAAGGGTAAAGGTTGTAGAGAAACCCAGAAAATGACAAAGAAATAAAGGAATAACAAAGAGGAAGACAAAGAGATATATAGAAAGGAGAGGAAAGAAGGGACGAAGGAGACATGCAGTGATGACAGGAAGACAGACTGACCCAAACCAGACTGAAGGAAGGAAGGAACAATGAAGGAAAGAAAGGAAGAAAAAATGAAGAGAGGAAGGCAGGAAGAAAAAAAGTGAATGAATGAAGGGAGGAAGGAAAGAAAAAACGAAGGAAGAATGGAGAGAAAAAACGAAGGAAGAATGGAAAGAAAATAAAGGAAGGAAGGAAAGAAAAAATGGAGGAAGGAAGGAAAGAAAATGAAGGAAGGAAGGAAAGAAAATAAAGGAAGGAAGGAAAGAAAAAATGGAGGAAGGAAGGAAAGAAAATGAAGGAAGGAAGGAAGGAAAAACTGGAGGAAGGAAGGAAGGAAAAAATGGAGGAAGGAAGGAAAGAAAATGAAGGGAGGAAGGAAGGAAAAACTGGAGGAAGGAAGGCAGGAAAAGAGCCAGAAGAGGGCCACAAGGAGGACATATGTACTCCATCAAATAAACATAACAAAGGGGGTGAGAGAGCCAGCCATTTTATCCTGCCCTCCTTTTCTGCCTTCTCCTCCTCTTCCTCCTCCTACTTTTCTTTTTAATCTTTCTCCTTCTCTCTACCCTCCTTTCTTCTCCTCTCCCTCCTCTCTATTCTCCCTCCTCCTCCTCCTCCTCCTCCTCCTCCTCTCCCTCCTCTCTACTTTCTCTCCTCCTCCTCTTCCTTCACCTATTCTTTTACACTCCTCTTCCTTGTCTTCTCTTAATTCTCTCCTTTACTCTGCCTCCTCTTCCTGTTTTATTGCCTTCTCGTCTTTTTCCCTTTCCTTCTGTCTTCTACCTCTTCTCTCTCCTCCTCCTCCTCCTGTTTTGCTTCTTGACTCTTCCTCATCGTCATCTTTTACTCTTCTTTCTTTCCAAGTTATTTCTCTCCCTCCTCACCATCTTCCTATACTTTTTCCTCCGCTCTCTTGTTCTCTCCTTATCCCTTCTCTCCTCTTCCTTCTTCTCTTTTACTCCTCTTCCTCTTCCTCTCTTTCTTCCCCTTCTTCTCTTTTTTCTGTCTACTTCCTCCATTGCCTTCTCATCCTTCTTGTGTTTTTTCCTCCTCCACCTCCTCCTTCCTTCACTTCTTCCTCCTCATCCTTTTCTCCCTCTTCTCTTCTCCTCCTCCTCCTCCTCCTCTCCTCTTTTACTTCTCTCCTCCTCCTCCTCCTCCTCCACCTCTTCCTCTAGAAAATCAGGCATCATTTTGTTATACAGTTACCACCCAGCGTAGTAAATGGTTTCATGGGGTACAAGAAACCATTTGGCTTGTCACTCAGTGTAGAGCTAACTGGGGGTGACATCCATTAATAAAATATAATAATAAATAAATAAATAAATAAATAATGCAGCATCGAAATTCAGAAAATAAGATACAGTTACCCAGCACGTTAATATAAACAGAGAAAGAAAATGGGAAATGAGAGAGAGAGAGAGAGAGAGAGAGAGAGAGAGAGAGAGAGAGAGAGAGAGAGAGAGAGAGAGATGAAAGGGAATGGAGGTGAACAAATAATACTTATGGACTAAGACAGTATAAAAAATAAATAAAATAGGAAAGAAAAGAAGAGAAAACGAAACGACGAAGAACATAGAGAAAGAGAGGAATGAGAAAGAGAGAAAGAGAGGAATGAGAAAGAGGGAAGGAGAGGAATGAGAAAGAGAGAAAGATCGGAATGAGAAAGAGGGAAGGAGAGGAATGAGAAAGAGAGAAGGAGAGGAATGAGAAAGAGAGAAGGAGAGGAATGAGAAAGAGAGAAGGAGAGGAATGAGAAAGAGAGAAGGAGAGGAATGAGAAAGAGAGAAGGAGAGGAATGAGAAAGAGAGAAAGATCGGAATGAGAAAGAGGGAAGGAGAGGAATGAGAAAGAGAGAAGGAGAGGAATGAGAAAGAGAGAAGGAGAGGAATGAGAAAGAGAGAAGGAGAGGAATGAGAAAGAGGGAAGGAGAGGAATGAGAAAGAGAGAAGGAGAGGAATGAGAAAGAGAGAAAGATCGGAATGAGAAAGAGAGCCTAGGGAAGGAGAGGAAAGGGAATGGCAGTAAACAAATGCTGAGGGAGAAAGATGAGCCTAGGGAAGGAGAGGAAAGGGAATGGCAGTAAACAAATGCTGAGGGAGAAAGATGAGCCTAGGGAAGGAGAGGAAAGGGAATGGCAGTAAACAAATGCTGAGGGAGAAAGATGAGCCTAGGGAAGGAGAGGAAAGATGGCAGCAAATGCTGAGGGAGAAAGATGAGCCTAGGGAAAGTGGCAAACACATGCTGAGGGAGAAAGATGAGCCTAG
The DNA here is from genome assembly GCF_032717465.1 of Coenobita brevimanus. Taxonomy (NCBI): domain Eukaryota; kingdom Metazoa; phylum Arthropoda; class Malacostraca; order Decapoda; family Coenobitidae; genus Coenobita; species Coenobita brevimanus. The sequence continues at coordinate 15,036,718 of NC_137059.1, forward strand.
GGAAGGAGAGGAAAGGGAATGGCAGTAAACAAATGCTGAGGGAGAAAGATGAGCCTAGGGAAGGAGAGGAAAGGGAATGGCAGTAAACAAATGCTGAGGGAGAAAGATGAGCCTAGGGAAGGAGAGGAAAGGGAATGGCAGTAAACAAATGCTGAGGGAGAAAGATGAGCCTAGGGAAGGAGAGGAAAGGGAATGGCAGTAAACAAATGCTGAGGGAGAAAGATGAGCCTAGGGAAGGAGAGGAAAGGGAATGGCAGTAAACAAATGCTGAGGGAGAAAGATGAGCCTAGGGAAGGAGAGGAAAGGGAATGGCAGTAAACAAATGCTGAGGGAGAAAGATGAGCCTAGGGAAGGAGAGGAAAGGGAATGGCAGTAAACAAATGCTGAGGGAGAAAGATGAGCCTAGGGAAGGAGAGGAAAGGGAATGGCAGTAAACAAATGCTGAGGGAGAAAGATGAGCCTAGGGAAGGAGAGGAAAGGGAATGGCAGTAAACAAATGCTGAGGGAGAAAGATGAGCCTAGGGAAGGAGAGGAAAGGGAATGGCAGTAAACAAATGCTGAGGGAGAAAGATGAGAGAATTAAGACAAAGAGCAAAAGACCAAAGGTGAAGAAAATGAGGAAAGTAGGAAGGAAAAACTACATGACATACAATACACAAAATACAGAAATACAGAGAATACAGAAAATACAAGTACAGGAAATACAAACAGAAAATGATACAGAGAATACAGAAAATACAAGTACAAGAAATACAAACAGAAAATATAGAAATACAGAGAATACAGAAATACTGAAATACTGAAAATAAAGAAAATACAAGTACACAAAATACAAAGGGAAAATATAGAAATACAAGAAATACAGAAATACAAAAAATACATTAAATAATTACAGTAAACAGAGAAATACAGAAAATATAGAAATATGGAAATACCAAAAAATACAGAAAATAGAGAAATACGGAAACAGAGAAATACACAAAATAGAGAAATAACGAAATGCAAAAATATAGAAAATACAGAAGTACAGACAATACAGACTGCAGAAAACAGAGGTACAGAAAATACAGAATACGGAAAAAAATAAATACCGTACAGAAAATACAGAAAATACAAAAAGAAATACAGAAAATGCAGAACTACAGAACTACAGAAAATACAGAAATACAAAAAAAACGGAAAATATAGAAATACAGAAAATAAAAAATGCAGAAATACATGAAATAAAGAAAATACAGACATACAGAACTATGGAACTGCAGAAATACCGAAAATACAGACAATTTAGAAACACAGGAAATACAGAAATACAGAAAACACAGAAACACGGAAAGGCAGAAATACAGAAAAAAAATACAATACAGAAATACAGAAAACACTGAAACACGAAAATGCAGAAATACAAAAAAAACAAAATACGGAAATATAGAATATAAAGAAATACAGAAAATACAGAAATAGAGAACATATAGAAATACGGCAATACAGAATTACAGGAAATACATAAAAAGCTAAATACAGTAAACAGAGAAATACAGAAAATTCGGAATACAGAAGTAGAGAAAATACAGCTGCAGAGAAATGCATAAACTACCACAGAAAATCTGGGCGAGAGAAACACTAGGGCAGAGGGCGGTAGTGGTAGGGAAGAAAGATGATGGCAAAAGACGCAGCCAAGATACATCACTGCTGCCAATGTCAAGGCTCTGTCCCGAACGGTGTTGCAATGCCAGCCTTCTAGATCAGCGGTGTTGCAATGCCAGCCTTCTAGATCAGCGGTGTTGCAATGCCAGCCTTCTAGATCAGCGCTGTTGCAATGCCAGCCTTCTAGATCAGCGGTGTTGCAATGCCAGCCTTCTAGATCAGCGCTGTTGCAATGCCAGCCTTCTAGATCAGCGCTGTTGCAATGCCAGCCTTCTAGATCAGCGCTGTTGCAATGCCAGCCTTCTAGATCAGCGCTGTTGCAATGCCAGCCTTCTAGATCAGCGCTGTTGCAATGCCAGCCTTCTAGATCAGCGCTGTTGCAATGCCAGCCTTCTAGATCAGCGCTGTTGCAATGCCAGCCTTCTAGATCAGCGCTGTTGCAATGCCAGCCTTCTAGATCAGCGGTGTTGCAATGCCAGCCTTCTAGATCAGCGGTGTTGCAATGCCAGCCTTCTAGATCAGCGCTGTTGCAATGCCAGCCTTCTAGATCAGCGCTGTTGCAATGCCAGCCTTCTAGATCAGCGCTGTTGCAATGCCAGCCTTCTAGATCAGCGCTGTTGCAATGCCAGCCTTCTAGATCAGCGCTGTTGCAATGCCAGCCTTCTAGATCAGCGGTTGCCACACTTTATAGTGCGTGACCCAATCTGGAATATTTCAAGACTTCGCCACCCATGGCGTAAAAATATTAGAGAGAGAGAGAGGGAGAGAGATAGTAACCGGTATATAGCCTATCGTAGTTATTGTCAATACGCTAATAGTGTAATAAGGATAATTACAGTTTCAATTACGTCAATAAAATACAGTGAAAGCATCAGGCCTATTCTATGTCCCTGCCACCCATCAAAATTCCTCTCGCGACCCACCTCTGGCTCACCAGCCATAGTTGACAACCACTGACCTACATCTTACCCCCCCCCCAGCAAAAAAGAAATAGTATCTACAATATTAGTAAGAACTCCACAGAATGCCCTTATCCCGCAAAGGGTGGCCGCAGACAAAACGCCTCAATAATAATAATAATAATAATAATAATAATAATAATAATAGAAATCTGATGCACTTGTGGTGAAACTGTGTATAATCTATCACTGTGTGGATGTATTTGTTTATCTACCCACACATCTATCAATAGCGAAAAACAATATATCATTATTATTATTATTATTATCATTATTATTATTATTGTTATTATTATTATTATTATTATTATTATTACCCGTAATATTACAGTGGTACGTGGGGGCGCTCACCATCCGCTCACTCGATGTAGTGCTGCTCTCAGATGAATGCCCTTTGCTTTCTGTCTTTCCCTCTTTCCTTTTGTGTTTCTTTCCTTCATTCCTTCCTTCTACCTGCGGGTGACTCTACACTGAGTGACAAGCCAAATGGCGCCTGGTGGTTTAGTGGGTAGGCCTAATTGCGGCGCTCCAATCGGATTGAGCCGATGAAGGTTTATATCCAAGGGATGGTTGGGGTTTATTGCTCACGTAATGCCACTCAGGGATGAAACAGGGTCAGATGATGATGATGATGATGATTACTATTACCATTACCAGCCGCGATGGCCAAGCTGGTATTGTTTTCAATTTGTCTGTCTGTGTGTACGTCTGTGTGTCTTTTACTACGATAACTTCGCAACCGCTCAAGATATCATCACAGAATTTGACACGTGTGTAGTAGGGATGAAAATCTACAAGTTCGAAACTGGTGAAGGTAGGTCAAGGTCAAGGTCATATTCCGAGCCGCGCTAGACATGTATCGGCTGGTGTGATTCCCCCCTTGGGAAGGCCTCTGGTTATTATTATTATTATTATTATCATTATTATTATTATTATTATTACTATTTATTATTATTATTATTATTATTATTATTATTTCTAGCCTGGTCTATCTGTCTGTTTGTCTACCCACCTATCTATCTAGCTCTATCTGTCTTTCTGTCAATCAAATACGGATATCGCTACTTAAGGTGAGTGGATGGTACGTACTTGACAGACTGATAGATACACGGATAGACGGAGAGAGAGAATCAGTGTCAAAACATTCACGTTATCGAGTTGACCTATTTATGTATGTATGTGTCTGTCCATCTATCCAATATATCTACCACTACATCAGGTGAGTGGATGGTATGTACCAGAGAGAGAGAATCAGTGTCAAAACATTCACGTTATCGAGTTGAACTATTTATGTATGTATGTGTCTGTCCATCTATCCAATATATCTACCACTACATCAGGTGAGTGGATGGTATGTACCAGAGAGAGAGAGAGAGAGAGAGAGAGAGAGAGAGAGAGAGAGAGAGAGAGAGAGAACTGCTGATGCCTTTTAATCTGGTTTTGCATCTATCTATCCAATAAAGCTATAGTTACATCAGGTGAGTGGATGGTATATACTAGATGGACAGAGATAAAGAGAAAATACTGATGTTTTTAATATATTTTTGCATCTATCTACCCAATAAATCTATCACTACAGCAAGTAAGTGGATGGTATGTACTCGATAGATAGACATGCTTATAGATAGACTGATACGGAAAAAATGTTGATATCTCATCTATTTTGCATCTATCTATCTATATAATAATTCTATCACTACATCAGATGAGTGGATAGTACGTACTAGATGGAGAAAAATATTGATGTCTTTAATCCATTTTTGCATCTATCTATCCAATAAATCTATCACTACATCAGGTGAGTGGATGGTACGTGCTGGTGTTGGTGGATATCTATATATCCATCAAGTACACCTGTCTTTCTATTTACCTGTCTATCTACATACTACACCTGTTTACTTATCTATCCAATAAATCTATAACTTTATCAGGTGAGTGGATGGTATGTACTAAATAGACAGACGTAGATAGTGAAAAAATCAACATCAGTGATTCAACAAATTCAAAAGTAATCTATCTATTTTTGCATCTACCTACCTATCTATCCAAAAACTATCACTACATCAGGTGAGTGGATGGTACGTACTTGAGATGGATGGACAGACAGGCAGACAGCCAGAGATCCATTTTTATCGATAATTTATTGAAAAAGTGTATTTATGTATTTATCTGTCTATATATTTATCTATCCAATAAATCTATCACTACATTATGTGAATGGATAGTACGTATTAGTTATATAGATAGACAGACAGATAGATAGATAGAAAATTGCTATTTATCATGTTTTAATCTATTTTTGCGTCTATTAATCTATCCAGTTCATATATCGCTACATCAGGTGTATGGATGGTACGTACTAAATAGACAGTTAGACAGACAGAAAAAATACTGATGTCTTATAATATATATTTACATATCTGTCTATCCAATAAATCTATCATTACATCAGATAGATAGACAGATAGATAGACAGATAGACATGGATGGACAAAGAAAACAAATCATTCTTACTCATCAGATTGAAGGTTGATCTATTTTTGCGTCCATCTGTCCAATAAATCTATCACTACATCAGGTGAGTGGATGGTAGCTACGACAGACTGAAAGGAATATATATATATATATATATATATATATATATATATATATATATATATATATATATATCTATATATATATATATATTACAATTTCAAAATTAATCTATCTAGCCTACACTTCCACCTGTCTATCTGTCCAATAAATCTATCACTACATCGGGTGAGTGGATGGTAGCTACGACAGACTGAATGGAAAAAATATTTTTTTACAATTTCAAAGTTAATCTATCTAGCCTTCTCTTCCACCTGTCTATCCGTCCAATAAATCTATCACTACATCGGGTGAGTGGATGGTATGTAGTGGGCAAAATGCGTGTCCACATGTCGGTAGGTAGGCTGAAAAATGACTTAGGCGTATGTATCTATCTCTGATAATCGATAGATTAAAGGTGAACTGATAACCTGTTTGTAGGTCATGTGGAAAGATTAGATGATAATAATAATGATAATAATAATAATAATAATAGTAGTAGTAGTAGTAGTAGTAGTAGTAGTAGTAGTAGCAGCAGCAGTTGTAGCAAATAATAATAATAATAATAATACATTTCAACTCACCCTGTGTCCATACCAGGCATAGTTTCCTTTTTCCGGCACTTGTGCCACTTGCCTCGCCTCCACAGTAATCCAGTCTGTCCATTCATCACGGCAAACACAATCGCTACCGTCCAATAAAAGGTCCCCGAGCTAGGCAACTATGGCCATATAGCCCCGCTAGGTTACAGGAGCGCGCTACCACTCCCGGCACGGCAGTCTCGGGCGAGGCTCGAACTCGCAATCCCCCGATCACGACTCCGATGCTCTACCACTGAGCCACCGTGCCCCCAACGTCCAATAAAAGGAAAACACAAAGTTAGTACGAGCTGCGCACACCAACATCCTCCCCCTTCCTGACCCGCGGGGTGACTGACTGCCCGATGGTCTGCAACGCTGCGTCTCAAGGGTCACGTGACCAAGGCAACATTGTGCCTGAGATTCCTCCAGTTAAATTTATGACGATTAAAATCAATATTACACGAATTTTTTTTACCGATGTTTTAAATCAGTAAGTGATACAACAGATTTTACTTGATAGGATAATAATGGAAAGAAAAAAATAAAGTAGAAAATATCACCATCGTAGTGTACGTTGGTCGTTTCTTTTAAAAGACTGCATCTCCGGCAGCTGCCTTCAGGTGTACCATCACTCAACATTGGCAACGCTGATTTACTTTTTAAATCTTTAAATGTTTACAGGTAATGTCTTGATTATTTCTGACGTGCTTGTAATAAACAATGGTAGAGTTTATTTATCTTTAGGGAGGTAATTGGTTCTGTGAACCTTATTTACCGTAGTTCAGAGGCTAAATAAGACGATGCTACGGCCCTGCATCCTCACCACAGCATTCCCTCGAAACTGGCGCCATTTCTGCGTCAAGATCTTGTTACTGTTTAACAAACAAGATGTAGATATGGCAAAATAAGCCAAATGATGAGAATTCTGAGGTTATACTTGACAGAAATGCAAGAAAATGCTTACGGGACACCCATATTAAACAAATACGTCCAACAAATGACTACTAAAAGCAAAACACATCTCAGGAAGTTGCCGTTAACGGTCAGCGCCTGCAACTTGGCGCCGCTGTCCTTGCAATGTGTCCTTGAAATGTTTGGACGGTTAAAGGCAGTTGTGGCAGTGTTGGCGCGTCCTTTGCAATAGGTCAGTGATAATAGAGGTTGCACTTAACCCTTTCCCTGCTGCTGCACAAGGCGTCTGTTGTCATCTGATGCAACTGGCCAATTTGACATCTGCAATACTGAGTCCTGCTGGCATAACATTCAACCAGCTTTAGTTATCAGGTAGCAATGAGTCTCCTTGGTTACTAGTCAAACCGCACCTCAAATCTAACTTGGCCATCCACTGCAACTACTACCAAATATTACCACTACTACTACTACTACTACCACCAACGCTACTACTACTACTACTACTACTATTACTACCACCACCACCATCACCACTACATTGGACTCATCGTGTATAAATCTCACCAGGATGTTGTTGTTGCTGCTTACCTCTACCTAATGTGTGTGGCTGAAGACCCATCGACCACAGGTAAGTGCTTCTGTGGCGCTGCTACAGGTACAGTACAACGTGTGGGCAATCGGCACCTGCTTGTGGTTGACACCGCCTCACCAGGGTCCTTCCCACGGCGAGGTGCAGGCAAATGGAAGAGGTTTGTCGCCTGGGTGGACGCCGCAGATGTTTCCCTCCACCGCTGAACTAAACCCAAGTATAGCCAAGTATAGCCACAGCAACCCATAGAAGGCCAGGGAACCTATGTGTTTTGTGTGGGTTAGTCTGCCCTCAGCATATTGCCCACACTGACTGATAGATTACAAGATAGACAGATAGACATAGGTAGACAGACAGATAGATTGATACAGATAGATAGATAGATAGATTGACTGATAGGCAGGTAGACAGATAAAGATACACAAAGACAATGACGAACAGACAAATGACTTAGATAGATAGACACATAGATAGATAGACAGATGGAGACATAGATCAATAGACAGAAAGGCAGACAGGTAGGTAGATAGATAGATAGATAGACACGGCTGCAGGGAGACAGATAAATAGATAGAGTCCAGACACCCTTGGTCCAAGAAATGTTAGATAGATAAATAGACATAGAGATAGCTGTTGTTACCCTGACTGATAGATAAATGGATGGATGGATAGATAGATAGACGGATGGATATGGATAGACAGACAGACAGACAGATAGGTAGATAGATACAGATATATAGATAGATAGACAGATAGATAGATAGATGGACAAATAGATAAATAGATAGACAGACAGATAAATGGAGAGATAGGTAGACAGATAGATAGACAAAAAGATACAGACAGACAGATAGGTAGATAGATAGACATATATAGACAGACAGACAGATAGGTAGATAGATAGACAGATATATAGACAGACAGAGATAGATAGAGAAATGGATAGACAGATAGATAGATAGACAGACAGACAGAGATGGACAGACACCTATTAATTACCTACATTTTCATCCCAGACAGATAGATAGAAATAGATAGATAGATATACAGATAGCCAGATAGATAGATTCTGACAGCAAATACATCATCTGGGAAACTAAATTGACAGATAGATAGATAGACAGACAGACAGACAGTTACCCAGATAGATATATAAGTAGATATAGATAGATAGACCGACAGTTACCCAGACAGATAAATAGATAGATAGACAGTCAGTTACCCGGACTGATAGATAGATCGATAGATACACAGAGTTAGATGGATAGATAGTTACCCAGATGCACTGACTAATAGATAGATAGATAGACAGACACACAGACAGATTGATAGATAGATAGATAGATAGATAGTCAGACAATTGGCTAGAGAGATGGCTAGATAGACAGAGATAGATGGATAGATAGTTAGCCAGATGCACTGACTGATAGACAGATAGATAGACAGACACATATACAGACAGACTGATAGATAGACGGACAATTGGCTAGAGAGATGGCTAGATAGACAGAGATAGATGGCTAGATAGTTAGCCAGACACACTGCCTGCTATAGATAGATAGATAGACAGATAGATTGACAGATAGATAGATAGATAGATACTTAAACTGAGATAGATGGATCAATACTTAGCCAAATACAGATAATAGATAGATAGATAGACGGCTCCCTACACAATTAGATAGACACATGTATACTTACTAGACATACATACACACGTACACACATACATACGTACATACGTACATACATACATACATACGTACGTACGTACATACATACGTACATACATACATACATACATACGTACATACATACATACATACATACGTACATACATACATACATACGTACATACAGACGTACATACAGACGTACATACATACAGACGTACATACATACATACGTACATACCAACCTACCTAACTACCTACAGACAGACAGACATACATGCATACACACACATACATACATACAGGAGGAAAAAAGCATTAAAAAGGAGGTGAAAAGAATAATCCAAAACAATCCAAAGTTAGTCAGAGATTCAGTAGAGATAAACAAATCAATAGTAATCACTGGTATAGAAGAGGAAGAAGTTAAAAACAAGATCACAAGAGACAAAAAGGAGATGGCAAATGTAATGAGCTTACTGAAAGAAGTACCAGAGGAAATCTGTAGTAAAGACATAGAGGAACACAAAAGGTTAGGGAAATACGAGAAAAGCAAGACAAGACCTCTAAAGGTGACTTTCCAGAGTGTAAACACTGTGGAAGAGATACTAAAAAATGCAAAGAATCTTAAGGAAAAAGAGGAGCTCAAAAATGTATGGATAAAAAGATGCCTAACACAAGAGGAAATGGAATTACTGAAAGAGAAAAGGGAGGAAGCAAAAACAAAAAATGAGGGAAGATCAGAAGAGGACAAAAAGAAATTTTTTTACAAATTAATAGGATTGCAGGTACGAAAGTGGTACACAAACAGGATGGAAGAAAAAGGAGGAAGGTAGTAGAACCATGTCAGGACAAGTATATAAACAAGATGATAAAGTTGATGTACTCAAATGTGGATGGAATGGTATGTAAATTACTAGAGATGAATGATTATGTCTGAGAAAATGAACCACAAATAATATGCCTAACTGAAACAAAATTAATACCAAGGATATCCAATGACATACTAAACTTAGAGGAATACAATATATGGAGAAGAGACAGCAATTTAAAAAAAGGAGGAGGAATTATAATATTAACTAAGAAAAATCTAAAAGTCAAGGAAATAAAACTAGATATACCATCACAAGTAGAACTGATTGCAGTAGAGATCGACACATCTGAAGGTAAAGTAATTGTAGCCAATTTGTACATGCCACCCAGATCAAACACATGGGAAAGAGACGAATATGAGGACCTGGCAGAGAGTACAATTCAGAGTGTAAGATCATTGCTACATAAAATGGAAGAGAAATCGGAAAGAATTATACTAACTGGGGACTTCAATACAAATATAAATTGGAATACTCTAGATATAAATAGCCAAGAAAGCTGTCGGGACCAAAAGCTCCTGGATCTCGTACAAGAGTTTTTCTTAACGCAACATGTGAGGGAAACCACCAGAAAAAGAGGACTTGATGTACCTTCAGTGCTAGATCTAATATTTACAAGGCAAGAAAATGATATTGACAGTTTGATATATCACCCTCCACTCGGCAAAAGCGATCATGCAGTACTAAACTATAACTTCAGGATAGCATATGACATAGTAAGCAGCAATGATAGTTACAAAAAGAGCCTAAACTATAAAAAGGGAAATTATCAAGACCTAAAGAAGTATTTCTTAGAAGTTGATTGGGAAAATGAGCTTAGAGGACAAGATTTAAATGCTGTATATAAAAATTTTTGTGAATTTTATGAAATAGGAGTCCAGAAGTACATCCCACAGCACAAAGAAGCAGATAAGAAAATACAGAAATGGTTCAATACAGAATGTAAAAAATCAAAAGAAAGAAGAGATTTGTTGTGGAACAGATACAGAAGACACAATAGTGAAAGGGCGTACAATAATTACAAACAGGCAAGAAATGACTATACAAGAATAAGGAGGGAAGCCCAAAAACAGTTTGAGGAGGATATAATAAATAAAAGTAGTGATCAACCAAAGCTGTTTTACAGCTATATCAGAAGCAAAACTAAAGTAAAAGATATAATACAACCCATTACGGACGAGGGAATCACTTATACACAAGAGAAAGATATTTGTGAAGCACTAAATAAGAATTTCCAATTAGTTTTTAGAGAAGAAAAAAATTTTGAGAGGGACTATGTGGAACACGCATGTCCACACATACTACCAGATATACAAATAGCAGAAAAAGTAATACAGGAGAAGTTAAGTAGATTAGACAGAGGAAAAGCAAGTGGTCCTGATGAACTTTCATGTTGGGTATTACGAGAATGTGCAAAGGAGTTAAGTAAACCATTATTTTTAATTTTCAAGAAATCCTTGAGTCAAGGTAAACTACCAGATATTTGGAAAAAAGCAAATATTGTCCCCTTATTCAAGAAATGAAATAGACAAAATCCACTCAACTACCGACCAGTATCACTGACCAGTGTTGTAAGCAAGGTATTAGAAAAACTTAAAAGAAAAGCTTGGGTAAATCATCTAGAAGAACACAGTATGATAACAGAAAGACAGTTTGGTTTCAGAAAAGGAAAATCATGTGTTACTAATCTGTTGAGCTACTATGAGAGAGTAACAAACACAATACAGGAAAGGGAAGGATGGGTGGACAGTATCTATTTAGATTTCAAGAAAGCTTTTGACACAGTACCACACCAAAGACTTTTATGGAAACTGTACCATCAAGGAGGAATTCGAGGCAAACTGTTTTGTTGGATGCAAGACTTTCTCATAAAAAGAGAAATGAGGACAGTACTAAGAGGAAACTACTCATCATGGAAAGTAGTGACTAGTGGAGTACCACAGGGTTCAGTGCTGGCACGAATCATGTTTTTAGTTTATATAAATATATCAACAGTAACACTGGAAATGAGAGCTATCTGAATATGTTTGCAGATGATGCAAAAATAAAAAGAAGAATTACTAACACAGACTCTTGTAAAAAGCTACAAGAAGAATTAAATAAACTTCATGAATGGAGTAGTACATGGCAAATGGAATTCAATGTGGACAAGTGTCATGTAATCAAGTTTGGTAAAAGTGGAAAAAGACCTGATTGGGATTATAAGTTAGGAAATAAAACCCTATATACATCAGAAAGAGAGAAAGACCTAGGTGTGATTATCAATAACAGACTATCTCCGGCTGACCACATCAGCGAGAAGGTACGGAACATGTATACACTGCTTGCAAATATGAGAATAGCATTCACATACATAAATGAAGACATGCTAAGAAGGATAATAACATCATTTATTAGACCAACCCTGGAATATGCATCAGTAGTCTGGAGTCCTCATCTCAAAAAGCACATAGACAAGATTGAAAAAGTTCAAAGGGCCGCTACAAGATGGATACCAAGCTTAAGGGACCTAAGCTATGAAGAAAGACTAAATAAACTGAATCTACCAACACTACAGGAGCGAAGGAAAAGAGGTGACATGATAATGCTATATAAATGCATATCAGGAAAGGAGAAAATAGACATAAATGATTACTTAACATATGGAGAAGCATCAGCAAGAGGACACTGCAAAAAACTGCATAAGAAGAGAGGTGATAAAGACATAAGGAAATTCAGTTTCCCAAACAGAGCAATTGATCAATGGAATGCACTACCGAATGAAATAGTGTGTGCCAAAACAATTCACAAATTTAAGGATATGTACGATAAATATGGTTTAAGACACGGGACAGTACGAGCTTGACTCATTCCTGTAAAGATACAATTAGGTAAGAACAATTAGGTAGGTAAGAACACAAATCTAGACAGATGTATAGTTAGCCTTATACAGATAGATAAATAGATAGGAAGGTAGATAGATAGACAGATACACAGATGAATAGATAGTTATCCAGACCAACAGATAGATAAACAGATGGATAGATAGATACTGATTACAAACCTCTGTTACCCAGGTAATAGATAGACAGATAGATAGATAGACAGATAGATAGATAGATAGACAGATAAATAGATAGATTGATAGACAGAAAGACAGATAGACAGTAGATAGGCAGATAGATAAATAGACAGATAGATACAGATATATAGATAGACAGATAGCTAGACAGATGGATAGACAGATAGATATATAGACAGACAGACAGTAGATAGATAGATAGACAGACAGACAGTAGATAGATAGACACACAGACAGACAAAAGACAGATAGACAGACAGACAGTAGATAGATAGACACAGACACAGTAGATAGATAGGGAGACAGACAGACAGTAGATAGATAGACACAGACAGACAGTAGATAGATAGGGAGACAGAGAGACAGTAGATAGATAGAGACAGTAGATAGATAGATAGACAGACAGACAGTAGATAGATAGACAGACAGACAGTAGATAGATAGACAGACAGACAGTAGATAGATAGATAGACAGACAGACAGTAGATAGATAGATAGATAGACAGACAGTAGATAGATAGGGAGACAGACAGACAGTAGATAGATAGGGAGACAGACAGACAGTAGATAGATAGGGAGACAGACAGACAGTAGATAGATAAACAGACAGTAGATAGATAGACAGACAGACAAACAGTAGATAGATAGACAGACAGACAGACAGTAAATAGATAGACTGACAGACAGACAGTATGTATCGTGCCACCGCTAGCACCAAATATCGTGCCACCGCTAGCACCAAATATCGTGCCACCGCTAGCACCAAATATCGTGCCACCGCTAGCACCAAATATCGTGCCACTGCTAGCACCAAATATCGTGCCACCGCTAGCACCAAATATCGTGCCACCGCTAGCACCAAATTTGTGTGTCAGTTTAGCTGCTAATTCCACCGGATCCACTAATCTATGTAGCCGTTATATGGAATAGCACAGCTGACTACATATTGTGTGTTCTGCTGTTATAGTATAACTAGACCACCGTGTTGGAGATCGATGACACTGTCTGTAGTACACGTCAGCCACTCGCCGTCACTGCCCGACACTTTCCACCAAAGGTCCTCTGCCACTAGAAGGTGGAAGCTGGTCTGTTATATTAAGTGGTAGCGTAAGGTGACAGAAATGAGCAGATTAAATCTCTCTTTATTGGGCACATAATAAATACAACTGCGACCCGAGAGATATGTAAGAGCGATACCACCTCCCTTGATAACTATATGACGTCTTCTGACGCTGTACGCTCACCGTGCCGAGTTGGGCGCGGTGCTGAGGTCAGCTAAAAGTGAGGTGCCGAGCATTTACATATACTCTGGGCTTATGCAAAAAGTAGAGATAAATGACAACTCTACTAGCACATTATACACCTCTATAGAATGGTATTAAGTACATTCACATATACCAACATAATAAATGGTACCCCAGGACTTTACACCGCTCGCTGGTGCAGTGGTAACGCTCTCGCCTGCCAACTGGTGGACGGGAGTTCGCGCCTCGCTCAGGTTGCGAAAAGTTTCACTGACGAAGTGGGTGGTTAGCAAGGGGACGGGTGTGTGCGTGTGTGAAGGTCACAGCCTTGCCCTTAGATCGGACTATATGAGCTCTCAGCTCCCTTCCGGGAGGGTAAAAGCTGACGATCACGACCATCAAGTGATCCTGACCGACCGACCCTGTGAATTACACTGACGCACTATTCAGATATCCTTTCACTTCTCCTAACCTTCATTTTATAAATGAAACAGGGTGGCACTTGTGGTCTGCCATCCACCTTCTTCCCTATACACAGCTAACAGCGAAATGATATTTGGTTGTTCATCATTCACACTTCATTACACACTGTTAATTATGACTAAACAGCTTTAAAAATTATTATGTAAAATGTGTGATACTACAACTTCTTATGGAAAAAGATGTTGACACCAGAACAAAATTTTGTTTCTTACACACTCTCCCAAACTCACCAAGCCTTGCAGCTCCCCTTCGTCTTCACTTAACGACACAGTATCATCTGCAAACAACAGTACAGGTAGTTTCCAAACACTGCCCTCTCTCACTAGGACTGCTTCAACATCCACTGCCCTACCTTGTATCTCTTTTATAACCCCAACCATATACAGATTGAACAACCATGTAGATGTGACACATCCTTGTTTCAATCCAACCTTCAAAGAGAAAAATTCAGTCAGTTCACCATCCACATGCACTGCAGCCTTAGCATCCTCATACATACTCTTCATGGCATTCAACAACTTCCCATCTACTCCATATAGTCTTAACACTTTCAACAATGCTTGTCTATCCACCCTGTCATATGGTTTCTCCAAATCCATGAAGGTCACATACAACTTCTTTCCATTCTCTAGAAACTTTTGCACTAAAGATTTAAGAATGAATATCTGATCTACACAATCTCATCCCTTCCTAAAACCTCCCTGTTTTCCAACTAATTCCTCTGTTATTTTCCTAACTCTGTCAATAAGTATCCTACCATATACTTTTCGTATTACACTAAAAAGACAAATGTCCCAGTGATTACCACACACTTCTTTTTCATCTTTTCCTTTGTACAGTCAACGGCAAAAGTTCGCTCGCCTCCCCTGCCACTCTACTGTATCATCTCTGAGATTCAGACTCGTGAATGCGAAGCAATGGACACAGGTGCATAGTATCGCAAACAGATGGCGTGGTGGGATGTGGGGTTGGCAGAGAGGTGAAGGAGTATGAAGGCCGAGGGGCCATACGGATTAAAGGTATGGGAACCAAAAGTAGTCAGATAAGACAACGAAATTTAAAAGATGAAAATCATATGAAGTATATATTTTACTGAAACTACACTGCTGGGGGAATGGTGGTGGGTTACTGGATAATATGGAGCCAGTTAACTATTGTGCACTGTATCTTCCTAGTGAATCTCATCGGTCCTTCTCTGTCTTCTTGCTTATGCAGTTCTCTTACTCTACTCTCCCTCATTCTGTATCGCCAACACTCTCACGCTTTCATACTCGTTCTACTCCCATTCTCTCTCTCTCTCTCTCTCTCTCCCTATATATATATATATATATATATATATATATATATATATACTTCATATGATTTTCATCTTTTACGTTTCATTGTCTTACCTGACTACTTTTGGTTCGCATGCCTTTAATCCGTATGGTCCCCCACCCTTCATCCTCCTTCAACTCTCTCCCAACCCCACATCCCACCAGGCCATCCGTTTGCTATGCACCTGTGTCCATTGGTTCACATTCACGAGTCTGAATCTCAGAGATGATAGAGCGGCAGGGGAGGCAAGCAAACTTTTGCCATTGACTGTACAGGGGAATAATTATACCTGACTTCCAATCCTCAGGGACTCTACCTTCCTCCCAGGCCAATCTGCACATCTTCCACATCCATTCTAATACTATCTCTTCCCCATGCTTCAGCATTTCACCACACAGTCTGTCAATTCCTGGGGCTTTCCCCATTTTAACTTTCTTCATTGCTTCCTCAACTTCCATCCTATTGATTTCTTCCTCTCTTCCCACATTACTCCTTCTCCCAGCCATTCCCCAGCCACTTATACTTGCATTACTTTGATTCTCTATGTTTAACAACTCCTCAAAATGTTCTCTTCATCTGCTCACTTTTTCTCCCTTCTCCACTAGTAATCTACCACTTTTATCTTTCACTCCCCAACTAACTTCTTTGGCACCCTGTCTGACTCTCTTTACCTCTTTCTAGAATATTTTCTTACTGAACATTACATCCACTTTACACTCAAATTTCTTCAAAATTCCTTATCCAGTCTCTTACTAATCTTTTTACTTCTCTCTTCCTCTTTACATATAACTCTCTCATCTGTCTCCCAACTTCTTCCACACCCACTTCTCATCCACTCACTATATGCTTTCTTATATTGTGCCACAGCCTCTCTCACCTCTTCATTCCACCATGCTGTTCCCTGCACCCCCTTTCATCTTCTCTTCAACCCACACCCCATCTCCCATGCTGCATAGATTTCTTCTGTGAATATCATGCACACACCTTCCACGTCCCCATCTGATCAAATCCATATTTACCCAATCACTCCTCCACTTCCCTCTTAAATTCTTCCTTTTCTCCCTCCTCTTGTAAGTTTGCCACCCTCCTTGTATGCACTACTTCCTCCTGTCCTTCCCTTCTTCTATTTCTTCATTTCATTTGGACTTTGATTCTGACCACCACTTGGTGGTGGTCAGAAAATCCACTCCCCCAACCTGTATATACTCTTGCGTCCATTTAACACCTTCTCATCCTTTCATCCACACACACATAATCATTGCCTTCCATTCATTCAGTTCACCACCAACCCTTCTCATCACTCCCCACATATACCTATGGATCATTCTGTGCCTGAAGAGTGTATTGGCTATCACCAACCCTCTCCCGGCACAAACGTCCACTAAAGCACTGCCATTCTCATCCATTTCTGCAAGCACACCCCACTGACCAACTACTCCCTCCACCTTCACATTTCCTTCTATTCCATTCGTATCTCCATCCAAAACAAAAGAATGAAGGAAAGAGAGAAAAGAGGATGGAAGAAATGAAGGATGGAGGAGAGGAAAGGGCAGACACCCGAGAGCATCACTACATCAAGTGCATGGCGAGTGCCTCCACCTACCACTGATTATCACCTGTGGTTAATAATGTCCTGGCTCAGTAGATCGTATGACATGCTGCATTAGGTATGGCCTGCTACAAGTACAGTACCAACAGTAGCTAAATGGGCACTTCAGACCTAAGCACTCAAGTATTTTTTTTTTTCCCTACGACCCACTTTTTAAACATTTTCCATTAACTCCTTCTGTACCGAATTTCTGAAATGTGTACCATTGTACTCAAAATGAAATATCGGCAGCAGAACTGAATACGATCATACGATCATTAGAGGACTATTGGGTTTCCTCTTCCTCGGATTGGGTGCTCTGTGATCCCATGTGTGATGACATATGGAAATTCTGTCACTGATGCTCCACTCCCTTGCCATATGCCCCTGCCATGGGGCATTGTTTTATGAGAATGACTCAGATATGTTGCATAGGTAATTGTACCCTATCGTTTCGTTTCGTTTTTAAAGGCTCCAACATGCTTGCATGCGTTGGACTTGGTCACCTAATGGCGGCTCTCCATGCTGCACGATTCATTGCAGCCTCCCTGTTCAGTCCTTTAACCCTGAGGTCACACTTAATGACCTCGTCCTGTGTCTTTCTCGGTCTACCCCTCGTAACCCCACCCCCAATATTAACACTTCTCACCTTCCTCACCCAATTACCATCCCCCATCCTCTCCACATGTCCAAACCATCTTAATATACCTCTCCTCATCACAACACCAATACACTCCAGTCCCATCCTACCTCTCAACTCTTTCATCGTGAACCCAGCCCCCCCAGACCTTGGACGCAGGGACGCACTACACATCCACCTAATCATTGTCATTTCTGTACGTCTGAGCCAGCGAATATCCTCCTCCTTTACTGCCCAGGTCTCACTACCATACAGCATTACACTCCTAACACATGCTGCATACAAAGACCCCTTAGCACGTAGGGAGAGTCCTCTCAATGTCAGGAGAGGCAAGAGCTCCCTGAACTTCTTCCAACCACTTCTCACCCTAGCTACAAAGCTAGCTCCAGCCCCACCTCCAGCACACAACATGTCTCCCAAATAACAAAACTCTTCCACACACTCAAGAGATTCACCAGCAAGTTCAATTCTTTCATGTCTGACAATCTCCACCTGCTCTCTCTGACACGCGGTACACATAAAATCAGCATTATCTCGCAGTCTACCTCTGATACCACTACATCTCTTATGCACCCGTTTATCACAAACACCGCACAAGATGGAATTACTTCCCAGGCCCTTGTGGCAAACAGCACATGGCCACTCTCCCTCGTCTTTGACAGTACCACCACCAACCCTGGATATCATCACTTTTGTTTTATCTGCATTTACCCTTAAGCCCTTGTGCCCCATACCATCTCTCCACTTCCTAAACCCATATAGGGTGGTCACAAACAAATTGCCTCCACGTCGCCCTGTCCCCCGCCATTTCACTGTCCTGCTCCCAACTCAAACCCCCTCTCTCATATACCTCTCCACCCCATCCCTCCATCTCATCCTCAGCCTCCCCCTCCCTCTCCCCCCCTCCACCTCACTCACATACACTCTTCTCGACAGTTTCTCACCCTCCATCCTCTCTACGTGGCCAAACCACTTCAGTGGGTTCCTCCTAATGCTTCCTATCACATCGCCATCCACACCACAATGCTCCTTCATATCCTCATTTGTCAGCCTCTCTCCATGTGACTCCACAGGCTCCTCTTAAATAACTCATTTTGACTGCTCTTACTCTTGACTTGTGTCCTTCCAACAATGTCCAAGCTTCACTTCCATACGTTAGAGTTGGTATCACAATACTGTCATGTAGTAACTTTTTCACTTCCATGCTCACTTCCCCGTTTCTTATCACTGCTTTCAAGGAACCAGCAACCTTTCTTCCTTGTTGTACCCTTTCAAGCACTTCACCCTCCAAACTTCCATCTTTACTCATCACACTACCCAAGTACTTGAATGTACTCACATTTTCCATTTCCTCACCATCTAACCTCACTGTACATTCACTGACTTCACCTCTCTCAAAGACCATCACTTTACTCTTCCCTGCATTCACCTTTAGATTCCGTTTCTTACACACTCTCCCAAACGCATCCACCATGTCTTGCAGCTCCTCTTCGTCTTCACTCAACAACACAGTATCATCTGCAAACAACAGTACAGGGAGTTTCCAAACACTACCCTCTCTCACCAGGGCCACTCCAACATCCACTGCCCTACCTTGTACCTCGTTTATTACCCCATTAATATACAGATTGAACAACCATGGAGACATGACACATCCCTATTTCAACCCAAGCTTCAAACAGAAAAATTCACTCAGTTCACCATCCACACGCACTGCAGCCTTAGCACCATCATACATATTCTTCACAGCACTCAACAACTTCCCATCTACTCCATATATTCTTAATACTTTCCACAATCCTTATCTATCCACCCTGTCATATGCTTTCTCCAAATCCATGAAAGCCGCATACAACTTCTTTCCCTTCTCTAGAAACTTTTCCACTAAAGATCTAAAAATGAATATCTGATCTACACAACCTCTTCCCTTCCTAAAGCCTCCCTGTTCTTCTCCAACTAATTTCTCTGTTCTTTCTCTAACTCTGTCAATAAGTATCCTACCATACACTTTTCCTATTATACTAAGAAGACAAATGCCCTATGATTACCACACGCTTCATTTTCCCCTTTTCCTTTGTACAAGGGAATAATTATACCTGACTTCCAATCCTCCGGGACTCTACCTTCCTCCCAGGCCAATCTGCACATCTTCCACATCCATTCTACTACTATCTCTCCCCCATGCTTCAGCATTTCACCACACACTCCATCAATTCCTAGGCCTTTCCCCAATTTAACTTTCTTCATTGCTTCCACAACTTCTATCCTACTAATTTCTTACTGTCTTCTCACCTCCCTCCTTCTCCCAGCCGTTCCCCAGCCACTTATACTCGCATTACTTCCATCCTCTATGTTCAACAATTCCTTAAAGTGTTCTCTCCATCTGCTCACTTTTTCTCCCTTCACCACTAGTAATCTACCATTTTTATCTTTCACTCCCCTGCTAACTTCACTGCCACCCTGTCTTACTCTCCTCACCTCTTTCCAGGACATTTTCTTACAGTCCCTCCACTTTACACTCAAATTCCTTCCAAATTCCTCATCCACTCTCTTCTTACTCTCTCTTACTAATCTTTTCACCTCTCTCTTCCTTTCTACATATAACTCTCTCTTCCACCTCTCAACTTCTTCCACGCCCCTATTTCTCACCCATTCATTGTATGCTTTCTTCTTTTGTGTCAGCCTGTCTCACCTCTTCATTCCACCACGCAGTTCCTTGCACCCCCCTCCATCTTCTCTTCACCCCACACACATCACATGCTGCACATATTTCTTCTGTGAATATCCTGCACACACCTTCCACTTCCCCCATCAGCTCCAATTCATATTTATTATTTACCCAATCATTCCACTACTTCTCTCTTATATTCTGCCTTTTTCTCATCCTCTTGTAACCTTTCCACTCTCCTATCAACTACTCCTTCTTCTCGTCCTTCCCTTCTTCTATTTCTCCATTTTGCATGGATCTTGATACTGGCCACCACCCAGTACTGGTCAGAAAGTCCACTCCCCCAACCTTTATAAGCTCTTGCATCCATTACACATCTTCGCATCCTTTCATCCACACACACATATTCAATCATTGCCTTCCTTTCATTCAGTTCACCACCCACGCCATGTATACCTGTGGATCACTTTGTGCCTGAAGAGGATATTGGCTATCACCAACCCCCTCCCAGCACAAGTGTCCACTAATGCACTGCCATTCTCATCTACCTCAGCTGGCACACCCCACTCACCAACTATTCCATCTACCTTCACATTCTCTACTTTACCATTCATATCACCAATCAAAAGCACTCTCTCATTCCCTCAAAACCTTTCCATGCACACTTCCACATTTGTCCAGAACTCCTCTCACTCTGCTTGCACGATCTTGCGTTGGCGCATATACGCACACAATTGCCCACATTTGTATTCCAACTTTCAGTCTTACCCACACAACCCTTGACCCAAGTGATCCATACTCTCTTAAGTTCTTTGTCCATCTTTTACTCACAACAATACACACACCTTCTTTTGCCCTCTCATTCTCACCTACTCCTGCATATATACCCCATCCATACTCCCATTCTCTCTCTCTCTCTCCTCGCCATTTAGTTTCAGTTATTCCACATACATCCACTTTCGCACCCTCAAGTACCTGGAAAATCTCCCTCTCTTTAACCTCATCATTCGCACCCCTTACATTCCATGTTGCGATCCGTACCATGTCCATTGTACAGTCCTCAGTCATCATCTTTTGGTCAGTCGTTGTCCGAGGCTTCTTGTTCATCTTTTTAGTTAGCTGTTTTCCGGGGAGGGGCACTAACCCTCCGCAAACCCTTTTAGTCGCCTCGCACGACAAGCAGGGATATTGCGGGAGTATTTGGTATATATAATGCCCTATAACACATGATATAATATAACCAGATAATGCTTCTTGGTAAGGGGACTCTCGCTAGCTTAGCAACAGTGATGATACCGTGGGACCAAAAGTTCGTTTAGGTGAGAGAGAGTGGCCAGGGTATACAGTAGTTGTTTCCATGTGGACATGATCAGAATACAGATTAAGTTACCTAGTTTCTAAGTCATTTTTTTTCCTACTGTAATTTACTAGGATTAAGTCTCTTTATAATATAAAAACTCGAGTGAGAAGGAACATGAGCCTATGATCACATAATCCAGCATAATATATGCATGCACAAAGGGATGTAAGACACGATGATTTTTATTGTTTTTCAACGTAAGGGTATGGAAAGAGGTCATTGTAAAGTAATTATTGTAACTACGGATTGTCATTTTTTCGGGGTAGTATCAAGTGTTGTCGTTCCTCAGGAAGTGTTTGATCATGCGAGGTGACGCCATTGTCCGAGTCCAGATTTCCCGCTCACCTCCCTGGTATTCTGTGAGCAGAAGTGAGGTATTTCCCATATATTTGTGTACTGTACTTTATATTACTGTTTAGTGTGTAACTGGAATACGAGAATACTAGCTAAAAGGCAGAGTTCTGTCTGAGCCTCAGATAAATGTGTGATCTTTGTGGGCCAAATATCAGGTGCCTTGGAACTGTGAATTATTTATTATTATGTGCTGAGATGACTTTGCAATTCAGTACTTATTGGGACTGTGTTAGTTGTGAGTTAATGTTCACGTAGTTACTTTGTGAGGCACAATGATATTGATGCAATGATGATTTTCATGGTTAGAGTTACAGGTCTTCATGCTTATTTCTTATAGTACTTTTTCATCCATGTTATCCCTACAATAAGCATTATTTTGTGCAGACCTATGTGTCTGTAGGGCCATGTGTTATTTTGTTATTACTTGAGATGCCGAGTGTTATAACTCATGTTTCTTTTGTATGAGACTTTCTTGATCATGTGAAGGGATTAATTGCATTAGTGAGAATAGTTATTCACTGTACATATCAATTTCTAGCGAGTCCAACTCTGGAGGTCGAAGTCCAGTGAGTGAGTCAAAGACGAAGTGTGGAGGTCAGTCCCAGTGAGTGAGTCAAGGTCCCAGTGCGTAAGTAAAGGTCCCAGTGTGGAAGTCAAGGTCGGGAGTGGCAGAGGACTGGACCAGTGAACTATGTGCTCAGAGGGACGATTATGAAGAAACACATTAGACTGGGACAAAGGAGCTAAGTTTTGTGGCATTTAACATTAGGACCATATATATTTTTTTAACGTGCCAACTAATTCAGGATTAATCTGTGAGGTTATTAGATGGGAAGATTCTACTTTTTTTTTTTTCCTTTTTGGTCTTGTTAATACACATTTCCTCCCACTCGAACTCTATTGTTTGTATAACCCTTGAGAACTGGTGGTATAGAGCTTACCTAGTAGTTTGTTAATGTGTAACCTTAGAAGCATTTGGGGGAAATTGCAATGGCTGGGCTTGGGTTGGACGAGTTGGAGACTGGCCCCGTCATTTTTTGGCAAGCTACCACTCTTAACTTGACCACTTGAAATGTAATAAACGCAACCGAAGAGGCCGCTACTGGGAGAGAGTCTCCGTCAACCTGAGTTCCCGACCGTTCCAGCACACAGTGGTCATCAATAGTGACTTGATTTCTGCCCCTTTTGACCACGTAAAAGTCTGGATTGCAGAGGTGACAGTACATGGGAGCATGCCGTAGTGTTTTTCAAGCAGCCGCACATGTCAGTGCTTTTGGATTTACTTCAGTGCCATGGCGTCCTACGGCAATGAATCTGACTTGGATAGTGACTTAGAAGTGTCTGACGATAACCAAACACAACCTGACATAACTGTGAGCGACTCTGATGAGGAGTACATGCCCAAGAATGACGATGAAGTGAGTGATAGTTGTGGGGAGAGTGATACTGATTCTGATATCAGTTTGGCCTTGAAGCGCATCACCCCATCCCCACCTACTTTTGACCTCCCTGCTGCCTACCTCATTCTTCATGGATCTTCTTCATACTTACAAGGTAAATAATACAATAATTAATCTCTTCCTTATTCACTGATTTATATCTCTATCTACTATATGTATCTGTATATTGTAAGTTTACTAAATCAGTTGGTTAGACATATAATACTGTCATGTACATTATTTTAACATCATAAACACATCTCGTGGTCAATATCTACTTACCAATACAAAAATAAATAATATAAAGCAAACAGAAATGATGTAATGATAAAATAAATACTACCCCACAAAATAGCCACGCCTGGGGGAAGACGGTTTGGCAGGGGGGGGTAGCTTAGCAGGGGAGGGGGAGGGAATGCGATAACGAAGGGGTTAAACTGGCAATCCAAGATAAGAGATAAAACATGTATTCTCCCTCACTTGTTAGCGAATGGCACTATGCCTGCTTAAAGCCTGATTTCTTCTTCAAGCTTTGCCTCATTCATCATAACTATATAATTGTTCTCACACCTGAATGAATTGTCAGGTGCCAAGTGATTAACTCATCACGACCTGACCGATTTCCTCTCTTCTTCATTTCTGCAACATTCGCGGCCTTTCCTCTAACTTTCGCTCTGTTGAGCACCACCTCTCCTCCTCTAAACCTCACCTTCTTTTTCTGAGACTCAGCTGTCTGAGGCAACTGACAGCAAACCCTTTTCTGTATCCTCCTACTTTCTCTATACTCATTTCAAAGCCAAAGGTGGCTGTTGTGTATATATACACAACGACTTTTCTTGCTCTCGTGTTCCTGAACTCGATTCTTCTGAATTCTCTACACTCTGGCTTCGGCTTTCCTGTCATTCTCTGACTAAATATATCTGTGCTGTTTACTTATCCCCTAATTCGACTGACTATAAAAAATTCTTTGACTATCTTACTTCTACGATGGAACACATTCTATCCATTTCTCCTTTCTCTGAAATCTCCACTCTAGGAGATTTCAATGTTCACCACCACCTTCGGCTCTCCTCTCCTTTCACCAATCCACCTGGTGAACAAGGCTACATCTTTTCTATCCTTAATGACCTAGAGCAGCTTGTACAGCACCCTACCGTATCCCTGACCGCCTTGGAGAGAGCTCCAACATACTTGATCTCTTCCTTACAACTAATCCTTCTGCTTACTCTGTTAATCTTTTCTCTACGTTAGGCTCCTCTGATCACAACCTTATTACCTTAACCTGTCCTATCACTCCGGTACGGCCTGTGGACCCTCCAGGAAAACATTGTCTGCGGCATTTTGGAGCCGCGGATTGGGAGGCCCTCAGGCAGTTCTTCTTTGATTTTCCCTGGAATGATTATTGCTTCCATGGCCGGAAGCCATCTGAGTGTGCCTTGCGCATTACGGAGGTTATTCTCTCGGGCATGCAAGCATACATTCCTTTCTCATATCCTATGACTAACGCAAGAAAGCCTTGGTTTAATCACGCTTGTTCTAATGCTGTCCGCAACAAGGAGAGGGCCGCCTACAAAAGGTACCAGAGCCAACCCACCCCTGAATCACATCATCTTTACGTTTCTGCCTGGAATCCTGCTAAGTCTGTTCTTCGCTCTACTAAAAACAATTTCATCCGTACTAAATGCTCTCAACTCTCCAACTCGAATTCTTCCCGCTCCTTCTGGCACCTTGCCAAAAACCTTTCTAACAACTTTACCTCATCATCCTTCCCTCCTCTTTTCTACTCTGATGGTTCTGTAGCTATTTCTTCTACTGATAAAACAGATTTATTCGCACAGACTGTCTCCTCCAATTCCACCTTAGACAATTCCGGTGCTGTTCCTCCATCACTTCCCCCCTCTGACTTCCTCATGGCTGACATTAAAATTTCTTCAGCTGATATATTTTCTGCTATCACTGCCCTCCATACTAACAAGGCATATGGTCCTGATGGAGTCTCTCCTGTTGTTCTCAAGAACTGTGCTTCGGTGCTTACACCCTGCCTAGGCAAACTCTTTCGCCTTTGTCCACTTGTACCTTTCCTTCTTGCTGGAAGTTTGTCCTCATTCATCAGGTCCCAAAGAAGTGATAACTCCCAACCCTCCAACTATCGTCCTAATGCTTTAACGTCCTGTATTTCAAAAGTTTACGAGTAAATTGTCAATAGAAAAATTTTAAAGGCATCTTTCCTATCACAACCTTCTTTCTGATCATCAGTATGGATTTCGTCAGGGACACTCCACCGGCGATCTTCTCACCTACCTATCAGACTCCTGATCATCCTCCTTTCAAGACTTTGGCGATAGCTTTGCCATTGCACTTGACATCTCAAAGGTTTTTGATCGAGTCTGACATAAATCTTTAATTTCCAAACTGCCCTCTTACGGCTTCTATCCTTCTATCTGTGCCTTCATCACTAGCCTCCTTTTTGGTCGTTCTATAGCCGCTGTTGTAGACAGCCATCGTTCTTCTCTTAGATCTATGAACAGTGGAGTTCCTCAGGGCTCTGTCCTATCACCAACTCTCTTCCTTTTATTCATCAATGACCTTCTAAGCTGTACATCTAACCCTATCCACTCATACGCTGATGTCTCCACCCTTCACCTTTCCATTCGGTTCCCGCAACGCCCAACCCAGCAGTTACTTCAACAAACAAGGGATGAGGCTATGGCACACCTAATGTCTGACTTGGCATGTATCTCTGACTGGGGTAAAAATATTCTGGTTGTTTTTAACCCCTAATGCGCGGCCAATGGACAGCCGACCCCCCCCGGGTGGCGGCATTGTATCGCGGTCTGAGTACCTGTAGGAAAATATTAGCCAAAAAGCAAAGATTGACCCTAGAACATTATACTTGGTAAGGCAGATAGTACTTACATTCAGCTTTCTCCAGAGACAGGTGTTGAGCCTTTGTGGACTACCCAAGGACTTGTGGAGACTTGCAAAGTTGGCTAACAAAATCTTCACTTTCACACCTCCAGCAACCCGGTTTCCCCTCTACCACAGCCTCATTCTGTCACAGTAAACTTTATACTACAACGTACAGGTAGTTTGGAATCCGTATTTGTACAATAAGCACTGAAAATAAGGCTAAAATCAACGAAGCGTACAGTCGACATGCAGCGCGGCGGCGGTCTTCCCGTCACTCAAGAAACATTTCCATTTTCACAGCTAAAAACACGTATACTACATTTTTTTTCAATCATATTACTTCCCAAAAGATCACCGCAGCGCGCTTTTTATTCTGCCTTACGCCCGTCACTTTATTCTCGTTCCTGTCGGCCGCTCGCACTGACTCGGAAGAGCTAGAACTCGCCATAATGTCACTTTGAAAGCCTGTGGTAAACTGACGCTAAACAGGGGGAAACCGTGCGAAAAAAAGCTAGTGTGACAACTGGGGAAACAAGTGTTTCCTATTAGCATAAACTGCTTGTGAGAGGAGAGTGCAGATTTACAGTTCTGAGCAGTCAGAGCGCTGCCATGTATCACAGCCAGGCTGGCCAGGCCGTGGTGGGGAGGGGGAAGGGGGAAAAATGCGATACTTGGCAACAACGGAGGTCAGTAGTACAAAGGTAATGTATGCTAATTGTAGCTAAAGGGTGGTGGTACTGATAGACAATACCAGCTGGAACATCCTTGCCCGCGTTTATTCAAAATTAACTCGAGTCGCAAACGCGACGATCCGCCGTCATGTCCTTTTCGGCGAGTGTTGCAAATGCGACGCCCCGCATTTTAGGGGTTAGGGTAGGAGCGTTAGTATCCAATCAAAAAGTGCCATGTATTTATTTTGATCGTATACTTCAACTTGAACTATGTGCAAAAGTAACTTCGTTTACCCTTCAAATCCTTCAACAGTCACTAAAGTTTATATTAAGAGCAATGCCAAATATCTGTGGAACATCATTTTGGATATACATATATATATGGTATGTGATTGGAGTTAATGGTAGTACCACCAAGTTCAATCACTTGACCGCTAACTCCAACCACATTCCATTAAAAATCTAAATGCCTAAATTTAAGCCCTCTCCCTCTAGGATAGTATTTTCCAACATAAAACCTTGAAAAAATTGTATTTATCTCTTGCCCTTAGAGGCCTAGTTACGAAATGAAGAGAAGCAAATTTTCTGGGGAAAAGAAACACATGATGAATGAGGATGCAAATAGTGTTTAATATACTTGCAAATAATTATAATACAATATATAGCTGAGCTTAGCAGTTTTAACCTTGTTCCTCAGAATTAGTAGGCTAACCATGTTCCTGAAAATAAGTTGAATTGCATATGTTCTTGGGAATAACTTAAATAAGTGTTCGTATAAATAAGGAAACTAATCATGTTGCTAAGAATATGATTATCATGTTAGTTAGCCTACCAGTATCCACATTCCTGAGAATAATTTGAACTATGGTAACCTCTTTAGTCCCATAACATGAGAATATATAAAGTAAATGTGTTCCTACGAATAGCAAAACTAATCATGTTCCTAAGAAAAAGTAACCATGTTAGTTAGCCTGCATTGGCCTATGAAGCATAGTTTCTGGAAACTAAAATACAAGGTAAAACTACTTTCAAAGATCATTCTGGCATGAAACTTACTCCGCACTAGAGAAACATTATAAGCCTACAGGTATTACACTATTCCTAGACAACTCTTCCCAGCTGCTAGTACTCCATTTTCAACCTTAATCGTAGCAGTTCTACCCTGAATCACATCAGTTATACATTTATATAACACAAACTTCATCTGGTGTCACTGGGAAAGAAAGGTCTTCAGAACTGCCCCAAACAAAGTGATCTTTCTTAGCTTCCAATTCCTTAAGAAAGTGTACTTCAAGGCCCTCTTCTTCTACTCTCTCTACCCTACCAAGACAAGCTTTATGTGTAACAGTCTTTCTACCTCTGGAAGTAGAGTTAATGACAGGTAGCTTCACTATAACCCACGATCCTTGCTCAGGTTGCTGTTGAAGATCTATAAACTGCATTGCATTTTCAGTGGACATAGTTTCTACGCCAATTGAGTCATCATCACTGTCTTCCAGCGATACCATGCTGGCTTCTAGCGATTCATCACTGGAAGAATCTCCATTTTCCTTAGCTAGAGTGTTCATTGATGTTGAAACAGGCAGAGGTTCAGACGTCTGAGCGGACTTGCCTTTCTTGGGAAGTTTGGAGTCCTTTTTGCATTTCTTGAGCTCTAAAGCTCGTTTTGCATTGCGTTCCTCTTCCAGCAACTGGATTGTGGCTGATGAAGAAAGAGCAAAGGTCTTGTCTCTCATGGTTTTTTTGTACTTAGGACCTTATGTTTTACGTGGTGATGGGGACCACTTATAGTTTTTAAATGCAGGGTTGATAGTTGATCCTTGTTTGGGCCTGTTCTTCATGCTTGGTGATAGGAATGTCTCTTTTGATGGTATTCTGAAATTAACTTCAGCTTTTTTTTGTAAGAGAAACCTTTTTACTTTATCAGTCAGGGCCAAACCACATGTTGTTGCTTAGCAGTGCATAGAAGGTTGAATGTTATTATACACAGAGTCCTCATATTCTGCTTCTTGAAGTCCTTGCTGGACTAGAGATGCTTGGGTAGAATCCGTTTGTACACCAGTATGCACATGAGTCAGAAAATCAGTCTGTGTCCCTTTCTCTACTATACCACCTTGATCAATTCCATCAAATAGTATTGTAGAGCAAGCCTTCATTGCTTCAGGTGTGATCTTTGAATAGTCAGGAGCCTCAGGATCAAATGGATGAAGTCCACATTTCCGGAAACCATTAACAATGTTTTCCTTCTTGCAAGCCTTCTTATACATAGACAGAAAGACTGGAGCAAAGTAAGTCTGGTTAAGTGTTTCATCAGGGTGATCCTCTTTACCAATCTGCAGCTGCTGTCCTCCAAGCCTTTTTCAAGGGACTAAACACTGAGATGTCAAGTGGTTGCATGAAGTGAGTTGAGTTTGGGGGCAACCCATACAATTTTATTTGTAAATCCTTGAGATCTTTAGCCAAGTGAACTTCATGAAACTGAGCGCGCGATGGGCGGGGGGTGGGGGGGTGCGCAGGGGATGCGCAGTGTACAGGATGTCAACGGTTTCTGTATAGGCCAACACACATAACCCTCACTTGTTCATAATATATTACAATTTTTGCAGAAATAGTGGTCTTAATAAATTTAACTCATTTACCATAGTCATCACCTTATCTATCACTGTGGTCAACTGATTGACCAGTGTGGTCGACTGATTGACCAGTGTGGTCGACTGATTGACCACTATGGTCGACTGATTGACCACTGTGGTCGATTGGTTGACCACTGTGGTCGACTGATTGACCACTGTGGTCGATTGGTTGACCACTGTGGTCGACTGATTGACCACTGTGGTCGATTGGTTGACCACTGTGGTCGACTGATTGACCACAGTGGTCGATTGGTTGACCACTGTGGTCGACTGATTGACCACTGTGGTCGACTGATTGACCACTGTGGTCGACTGATTGACCACTGTGGTCGATCACTGATCGGATACTAACACAGCACAGTATATAAGAAAGTGTAGACACCAGGAAAATTATGAACCCAGTAACACATGTAAGCTTAAAAATGATGTCATGTCGCATTAATTCAATCATTTTGGAAGAATAATATTTTGTGATCGAATTCTAACACAAAGAGGATTTTGGGTTTAGTATCCGATCACCTGTCCTTGCTAGGACAATGTGCAATTTAAACAAGTATTTCGATTATCCTAGTGTTATTCCAACATTCCACAACAACATGATATCATAAAATTAAACAGAAAACGTAAGGAAATATAATTTTAGAATTTATGAAAAATGTACTACTCTTACGGACTTTGATAAGAATCGGGAGAAAATAGACAACATCTTATCTTTCGAGTATGGTAGAAGCTAAACTATTTATCCCATTTACTTCATTTTTTCACATAACATTTAGCTTTCATTCCTCTACACTTTGGTGGTCTACCAGATAACATATCTTTGTAGTTTTTCTAGTAGCAGTTTTTATTCAAGAAAAATTGAAAGTGATCAGACACTAACACAGTGATCGGATACTAACGCTCCTACCCTAATGCATCAAAGACTCAGTTGTTACACCTATCAACACAACAAAATCTTCCACAGGTATATCCACTAATGTTTAATAATATTCAGCTTAAGCCTGCATCATCCTTGAACATGCTTGGGGTTTCATTTACTCGGGACTTATCTAGGAAAGATCATATTACATCTCTTGTAAAATATGCTTCCAAGAGATTGGGTGTGCTAAGCCAACTCTGTTCTTTCTTTACCCCTGCACAATTGTTGACTCTATACAGGGGTTTTATCCACCTCTGTGTGGAGTACAACTCTCATGTGTGGGGAGGCTCCCCACATACAGCTCTTCTCAATAGGGTGGAGTCAAAGGCTTTTCGTCTCATTAACTCTCCTCCTCTTACTGACTCCCTTCAACCTCTGTCTCTTCGCCGCACTGTTGCATCTTTATCTCTTTTCTATCGCTGCTTCAATGGTCATTGCTCCTCTGAACTGTCTGCATGCATTCCTCCACCTCTACAACAGGCGCGTAGCACCGGTCTAGCAGCAAACTCTCGTCCCTTTTCTCTCCAACTCTCTAATGCAAGAGTTAACCGTTACTCCCAGTCCTTCATTAATGCAACATGTCAACTCTGGAACTGTCTCCCTCTGTCTGTATTTCCTGCTGCCTATGATCTCCAGTCTTTCAAATGCAGTGTGTCCAGGCATCTCGTAATGATCAGATCTTGAATTTGGCTCTCTATTGTATTTTGTTTTTCTCTTGGAGGGAACTGTTATTGTGGGCTCGTGGCCTTTGGTTCCTTCTTCCTTGCATAAAAAAAAAAAAAGTGATTAATCCATCACGTCCCAAACAATTTTACACTTCCTATACCCCCCAATCCCAAGCTATTTTGCAAAAATTTATTTTTGGCTAAAACCTGTTTTTGTTGAGAAACAAAGGAAAATCACCAAGAAAGGGCTTACTGGGGTCCATAAGTGGTTAGAACAGGTGAGCCTCCCCACGTCAGGTATTGTATTCTGTCACTGACGTGTCAGGCTCTCACGTTTTCTATGGTAGGTAATTTGGGGAGAAACAACAAAGAACACGTCTACATTTATTGATTGGGAACTAATAAACAATCACAACAAGAATATAATGGTTTTCATTGAGATATACAGGAAAAATATGCACTGTTCCATTGCGCAAGCACAGCGAGTTCGGTCACACTGGTTAAACGTTAGTTGCTAAGTTTCTTGTTTCATGAAACATATCATTTTTCCTACTTGCATAATACTGTTTCAATGACATTTTACCATTTTTTGCATTATGTAAATGTTTTCAGCTGTTTACATTCCTTATTTAGATATTTAGCATAATTATTGTGCATATTTCCCTACTCAGCACACTCGCTATGACTTCTCTAAACATACATTACATTTTTTTTACTTTCATATTATTGTTTCCATGACATTATACCATTTTTCAAACAATGTAAATGTTTTCACTTATTTACATTCCTTACGAGGATATTTAGCGAAATGCTAGCGCATATTCACGTACAGTAGTAAGCACACTCGCTACCACTCGTGTTCCAACTTATATTTTATTTCTTCACTTCCAATATACTTCCCCACTTTCATTACACCTGTTTCCACATTATACTACTATTTACATATTTACAGGCCTTATTTATTACACTGAGCATCAGAATATCGCACCTGTATACACTCGCTAGGAATGTTTTGACTTTGAATATATTTATGCACTTAGATAATAATTTTCCACTTACATTACACCCATTTCCACCTTATACTACTATTTACATATTTACGGGCCTTATTTATTACACTGAGCGTCAGAATATAGCATCTATATACACTCGCTAGGAATGTTTCGACTTAGAATATATTTATGCACTTAGATAATAATTTTCCACTTACGAGGATTAAGGGTGCGAAAGTGGATGTATGTGGAATAACTGAAACAAAATGGAGAGGAGAAAGTGTGAGAGAATGGGAGTATGGATGGGGTATATGTGCAGGAGTAGGTGAGAATGAGAGGGCAAAGAAAAGAGTATGTATAGTTGTGAGTAAAAGATGGAAGAGGAGCATAGGACAGTATGGATCAGTTGGGTCAAGGATTGTGTGGGTAAAGTTGAAAGTTGGAATACAAATGTGGGCGATTGTGTGTGTGTATGCACCAACACAAGATCGTGCTAGAAGAGTGAGAGACGAGTTCTGGACAAATGTAGAAATGTGCATGGAAAAGTTTAGAAGGAATGAGAGTGTTTTTGATTGGTGATATGAATGGTAAAGTTGGGAATGTGAAGGTGGATGGAATAGTTGGTTAGTGGGGTGTGCCTGCTGAGATAGATGAGAATGGGAGTGCGTTAGTGGACATTTGTGCTGGGAGGAGGTTGGTGATAGCCAATACCCTCTTCAGGCATAAAATGATCCACAGGTATACATGGCGAGTGATGAGAAGGGTGGGTGGTGAACTGAATGAAAGGAAGGCAATGATTGATTACGTGTGTGTGGATGAAAGGATGCGAAGATGTGTAAAGGATGCAAGAGTGTATAGAGGTTGGGGGAGTGGACTTTCTGACCACTACTTGGTGGTGGCCAGAATTAGAATTCAAGTAAGATGGAGGAATAGAAGAAGGGAAAGACGAGAGGAAGGAGTAGTTGCAAGGAGAGTGGAAAGGTTACAGGAGGATGAGAAAAAGGCAGAGTATGAGAAGTGGAGGAATGATTGGGCAAATATGAATTGGAGCAGATGGGAGACGTGGACGGTGTGTGTAGCATATTTACAGAAGAATTATGTGCAGCATGTGATGTGGTGTGTGGAAGGAAGAGAAGACGGAGGGGGGGTGCAAGGAACAGCGTGGTGGAACAGGCGGTGGCACAAAAGAAGAAAACATACAATGAATGGATGAGAAATAGGGGCGTGGAAGAAGTTGAGAGGCGGAAGAAAGAGTTATATGTAGAAAGAAAGAGGTGAAATGATTAGTAAGAGAGAGTAAGAAGAGAGTGGATGAGGAACTTGGAAGGAATTTGAGTGTAAAGTGGAGGGACTGTAAGAAAATGTTCTGCAGAGAGGTGAAAAGAGTAAGACAGGGTGGAAGTGAAGTTAGCAGGGGAGTCAAAGATAAAAATGGTAGATTACTAGTGGAGAAGGGAGAAAAAGTGAGCAGATGGAGAGAACACTTTAAGGAATTGTTGAACGTAGAGGATGGAAGTAATGCGAGTATAAGTGGCTGGGGAATGGCTGGGAGAAGGAGGGAGGTGAGAAGACAGGAAGAAATCAGTAGGATAGAAGTTGTGGAAGCAATGAAGAAAGTTAAATCGGGGAAAGCCCCAGGAATTGATGGAGTGTGTGGTGAAATTCTGAAGCATGGGGGAGAGATAGTAGTAGAATGGATGTGGAAGATGTGCAGAATGGCCTGGGAGGAAGGTAGAGTCCCGGAGGATTGGAAGTCAGGTATAATTATTCCCTTGTACAAAGGAAAAGGGGAAAAAGAAGTGTGTGGTAATCATAGGGGCATTTGTTTTCTTAGTATAACAGGAAAAGTGTATGGTAGGATACTTATTGACAGAGTTAGAGAAAGAACAGAGAAATTAGTTGGAGAAGAACAGGGAGGCTTTAGGAAGGGGAGAGGTTGTGTAGATCAGATATTCATTCTTAGATCTTTAGTGGAAAAGTTTCTAGAGAAGGGAAAGAAGTTGTATGCGGCTTTCATGGATTTGGAGAAAGCATATGACAGGGTGGATAGACAAGGATTGTGGAAAGTGTTAAGAATATTATGGAGTAGATGGGAAGTTGTTGAATGCTGTGAAGAGTATGTACGATGGTGCGAAGGCTGCAGTGCGTGTGGATGATGAACTAAGTGAATTTTTCTCTTTGAAAATTGGTTTGAAACAGGGATGTCATGTCTCCATGGTTGTTCAATCTGTACTTGGATGGGGTAATAAAAGAGGTACAAGGTAGGGTAGTGGATGTTGGAGTGGCCCTGGTGAGAAAGGATAGTGTTTGGAAACTCCCTGTACTGTTGTTTGCAGATGATACTGTGTTGTTGAGTGAAGACAAAGGGGAGCTGCAAGGCTTGGTGGATGAGTCTGAGAGAGTGTGTAAGAAACGGAATCTAAAGGTGAATGTAGGGAAGAGTAAAGTGATGGTCTTTGAGAGAGGTGAAGTCAGTGAATGGACAGCGAGGTTGGATGGTGAGGAATTGGAAAATGTGAGTACGTTTAACTACTTGGGTAGTGTGATGAGTAAGGATGGAGGTTTGGAGGGTGAAGTGCTTGAAAGGGTACAGCAGGGAAGAAAGGTTGCTGGTTCTTTGAATGCAGTGATAAGAAACAGGGAAGTGAGCATGGAAGTGAAAAAGTTACTACATGACAGTATTGTGATACCAACTCTAACGTACGGAAGTGAAGCTTGGACGCTGTTGGAAGGACACAAGTCAAGAGTGAGAGCAGTCGAAATGAGTTATTTAAGAGGCGCATGTGGAGACACATGGAGAGACAGGCTGACGAATGAGGATATAAAGAAGCGTTGTGGTGTTGATGTGGATGTGATAGGAAGCGTTATGAGGAACACACTGAGATGGTTTGGCCATGTGGAGAGGATGGAGGGTGAAAGACTGATGAAGAGAGTGTATGTGAGTGAGGTGGAGGGGGGAAGAGGGAGGGGGAGGCCGAGGATGAGATGGAGAGATGGGGTGGAGAGGTATATGAGAGAGGGGGGTGTGAGTTGGGAGCAGGGCAGTGAAATGGCGGGGGACAGGGCGACTTGGAGGCGATTTGTTTGTGGCCACCCAAAACGGGATTGAGGCGTCTGGCAATAGATAGATAGATTGACTTACAATACACCCGTTTCGACTTTATACTACTATTTACATATTTACGGGCCTTATAATTACACTGAGCGTCTGTATGTCGCATTTTTTCCTGAGTATGAGCGTCATATCGCATTCACACCATATTAATAATACTGCACCACGGTGTGATATTCACTGAAACAAGGGTGAATGCAGAGACCCATGTTACACTCAACGCACTCATAGTAGGTGTCTTTTCTCTGAGTGGTGGGTCTCACACGGGAATTACCACACACGACACCTGCATTGGGGCCTTGGTCTATTTGGCTGGGGGAGGTACAGGAGTGGGAAAATGGCCGGAAAATTCTCAGGGAAGTCTGGGCAGTAGGGGTAGTGCGTGTGCGTTGTTGGGTCCTCTCAACCGCATACTGGGCTATAATCTCACGGCCAAGCTCCCTCAAACCCTTCAAAGGTTTGCTGCACTCCTGTTGTCATGGCGTGCAGGTGGTGGCAATTGAGGGCAGTTACATCGGGCAGGTAAAAGAAGTGCTTCTTGTACTACTTCATTGTGGTCCTGGCACACTCGACAGAGGATAACATGGAGTCAGACTGGTCCACCAGCCACATGTTGATGTTATAATCCAGCACACACTCGGGTTTCCAGATGTGGCGCCTCCTCTCGCTACGGTAATCCACGGACTTTGTACGGTGCATCAATGGGCGGTGAACCGTGGACAAGAGGCAGACTTCTCTGTTGTGGTTCCACACCATACCTAGGATGTTGTTAGCCTTGAAGAAGACCACCTCATTTTTTTCTAGTTTCCGCCCCACCTTGACCATGTGATGCCGATTCACCTTGACGGTACCACAGAGTCCCATGTCATGCATGTGTAGATAACGAGCGAGAAGAGGGCTAGTGTACCAGTTATCCAGGTAGAGGACATGACCATGATGAAGGTACTCTTCAATCATTGTCTTTACCACTGCTCTAGACAGTCCAATACTCTGATATTCTATTACGTTTGTCTGCGCACCGGTGTACAAGACTATGTCTTGCACATAACCAGTCCTACAATCACACATAAGAAAGATCTTGAACCCAAAACGGTGCCTTTTGCTGGGTATATACTGGCAAAAAGAAATATTCTCTATCCACAACATGAGACTCGTCTATGACAAGGTCTCTATAGGGATAAAATGAGGAACGGAATGTTTGCCGTAGGTGAGCAAAAACCAACCTAATTCGCCTCATCTTATCAGTGTCATTTGCATCGGCAAAATCATCAGCATCGTAAAAGTGGAGGCAGCTTAGAATTTGCTGATACCGATTACGGCTCATGATCTTGCCAAATACAGATGTCTGCATGATAGGGTCCGTTGTCCAGTATGCCGGAATTCTGTTTTGTTTTTTTTACATAAAATACCCATAAAAAGTACCAAGGCAAAAAATACAAACATCTCTGCCAGGGAGACAGGGTAATCATAAATGATCAAATGCCGGCTCCTTGTGCCCAGTCGTTCACTCTCACGGCGCTGGCTGCTAGCAAAACAGTTGGTTTGTTCCACAATCTGCTCCACAAAACCCTCACCGAAGAACAGGTGGAAAAAATCCAGCCTGGTGGAGCAACGGTGAATCCCAGGAGCCGTGCAGCAGTGCGCCCCTGCTCAGTGAAGGGGTGAATGATGGGAGAGAAATCACTGCCATCTTCCCAATTCCAACTCACATTAGCCTCGCCCCCATCGTCACCTTCGTCAGGGTGGGGACATGCTGGTGGGGGAGGTTGGGGAGGAGGAGTGCGGAGGGCTTCCCCACTCACACTCCTCTTCCCTCAGCCTTTTCCCTTACCCTTACGGCCTTGGGGAACATCAGGGGGCTGTGGGGAGTAAGTCCGGGAATATTGGGGAGCATAAGACGTGCCGGGGAGTGGCTCCATCTCATCTCCCCGCTCCATCACTACACCACGTGATTCACCACGCACCCTCACTGCCCCACGTGATATGCTCCACTGCCTCGCACCACTACATGAGAGTGATGACTCACTCCCGCCACTCTCACTTTCAGTGACCGCCCCTACACTTTCAATTTCACTCCCCACTCCCTCCACGCCACTTCTGCCCTCCCCAAAATCAAGCGTGAGATTTGAAAATTGTGCAAATTATGAACCTTGCAATAGACGAGTTTCCGGTCAAAATTTTTTGAAGTTAGATACTTCTATGGGTAAAAGATACACAGAAAATAACTATGTCAACCATTATTTCCAAAAGAAATGTGCAGAAACATGAAAAAATAATAGATAAAGTAGCCAAAAAATCACGTGACTCTGAAACGGCCTGTGATTGGCCGTGACGTCACTACTCACACTGAGGCAGCATAGTCTGCTTTGTTTACGTTTAGCCAGCATACACTGTGTTTATTTCTGACCTCTAAGAATGTCCAGTGACAGAGGAATAATTGCTAATGTTTCGTTCCAATGTGTAAGTGCACTGACAAAAGCACAGTAGGGAAATTATTCCTCTGTATACTAGCCAATAACAATAAACGAAAACAGTGGTGGCTGGCTGCTCGTTGGAAGTTCCCAGTGCTGGAATGCAGTCTTTACTGTTGTGAAAATATATTCTTCACCATATAAGTTCATGCATACCTAATTATCTGAAATTCAGTAAAAAAAAACTATGCTTAATTTAACTATTAACCCTTTAACCGCGGGTGTCATTCCAGAATGACATTGACAAAACTGGACCAAACCGCGGGTGTCATTCTAGAATGATCGTGAATATTTTGAACACCGCACGTTTTCCCGGCGCGCAAAGTGTCTCACGCAAGAGTAGCTGTCTAGTTCTTTCACGCCAGCCATCCCACACCTCCCTCCTCCAACCCCGAGGGGGCCCCCCCACCCCTGCCTTGACCCGCATCAGTCAGTATCTGTCCAGCTCTGTGCGTGAGAATGGCGCTCCGTCCCGACTCATCGTCGCTCGCTTCCTTCTCTAAAGCGATTAGTGCTAGTGTTCCCTCTACCTCTACACCGGTAAAGGAACTACCGACGGTGAGGCAGAAGGGGTTGAGCACTCCTGAAATTAGAACTGAGCTGGACAAAACTGTAAGTACTACTCTTGATTGTGGCAGTGAAAGTGACACACTCACAGCAAGCAGTGATGATTTGGCAGTGATTGGTGATGAACCATTTTCCATTGATAGTGACAGTGATGAAAGTGATCGTGTTGTTTCCCCCCCACCACCCCCAACTTACTCTGGGAAAGGGAAGGCTCCTATGGGCAAATCTGGTATTGCACGTGGGAAGGGAGTGAAGCGCAGGCTCATGTCTCCCACACCAGGCCCTAGTAAGCATTTCCCATCAATTTCCCATTCCCCTAGCCCTATTGCCCTCACATCATCATCATCATCTGCCATGCCCTCTCCTCAGTCTACATCATCTGAGGAGTACGAATTCCCAGAGCCTGCAAAGCGAGGGAAGGCAGGCCGTGCAGGCCGTGCAGGCAGGCCTAGAACAAAGGGGATGCGTGGCAGTTGGAGGGCAAAGCTGGGCGATAAGCGAGGAGATAAGCGAGGTGATAAGCGGGGTAGAAAGGGTCAAGTTTCACCACGCACCAGGTCAGAAACCCCCTCGCCTGCCCCCCGCTCAGCTCCCTCACCCTCGCCACCCCCCCACTCCCCCTCCCCGTTGCCTCCTGCCTTACCCCCCTCCCGCTCGCCTCCTGCCTCACCTCTTGCCTCACCCATTGCCTCCACCTCAGCTCCTTCTCACGGGGAAACGAGTGCAATGCAACCTGCCACTGCCACTGAACCACGCACAGGGAAAGTGGATGCATTTGTTTGGTCTGACGGTGCAGATTTTCAGCCACACAATCCACCGTTTGATATGACAAATGCTGGAATACAGCCTGCCTTCCCATGCAATGCAGGAGATGACTTTGTTGACTACTTCCTGGCCTTCATGGATGATGAAATCGTGCAGCATGTCAGCGATGAGACCAATAGGTATGCAGCTCAGTGTGCAGCAGAAGGGCTGGGACCTATTGGCTCACCACAGCAAGTGTCGTGGTTGCCTATCGGAATCAGAGAGCTGTATGTTTTTTTTGCCCTAATGTTTCTGATGCCCCATATAAAGAGACATGAGTTGGAGGAGTACTGGCTCGTGGATGACATTACTACTATCCCAATATTCGGGAAGTATATGTCACGGGATCGGTTCCGACAGCTGCTTGGATACCTGCACTTCGCTGACAATGCAAACCCGTCCCAAACTGACCCTTTGTGGAAAGTGAGGGATTTTCTCAACAGGATTAGGGATCGATTTATGCGATTTTTCCGGCCTATGCAGAAAGTCGTCATAGACGAATCCCTGGTATTGTTCAGAGGACGTCTCAAATTCATGCAGTACATCCCCAGCAAACGCCACCGCTTTGGGATAAAGTTCTTTGTGCTTTGTGACTGTGAGACGGGGTATATCCAGGATTTTGTCATCTACTCGGCTAGTACAATGGATGTGAACAGGAAAGACCCCGTTGGCTTCTCTGGCTCCGTTGTAAAAGTGCTGATGGAGAGGTATTTTGGTGGTAATCATGTGCTGTACACAGACAATTACTACACAGCACCGAAACTCGCCAAATACCTTGCTGAACACGGCATTGGCACTGTTGGCACTGTACGGAGCTATAGGAAAGAGTGGCCAAGTTTCCCCGAAGCATCATCATCATCCAAAGGAGATGTTCACCTGAAGAAGTCAGACAAGCTTCTTGCGATCAGGTGGCATGACAAGAAGGTCGTGAATATGATCAGCACCATCCACAAGGGGGAATTGCAGAGAACTGGGAAGGTCAACTACAGGACGGGAGAGCCAATCATGAAGCCTGATGCCGTCATTGATTACAATGTCAATATGAGACTTGTTGATAAGTCTGATATGATGATTGGCGAAATCGACTGTCTCAGGAGAAACACCCGATGGTACAGGAAGGCTTGCCTGCACATGCTCGATATGTGCATGCTCAACGCCTTCATTCTCTACAAGACACAAGTCGGGGGCATAAGGCAACCATCACTGAGACAGTTTTCCAAGACTGTCGTGCAGCAGCTACTTGCACGATTTGGTCAGGTGACGGCATTGATCCCGAGGCGACACTCTGACACACAACCTGACCGTCTTGAGTGCCGCAATTACATGAGCCGGCACCAGCTTGTGAAATTGCCTCTTACAGCAGGCGGCAGGTTGTCACAGGGCCGCTGCAGAGTATGTTCTAACACCACACGGAGACCTAGGACGAGAAAAATGAGCACACACCAGAGCCTGGAATGCCAAGTTGCTCTATGTGTAACTCCGTGCTTTGCCGAGTACCACTCTCTGAGTAAATACTGAAAGTGACCGTGATATATAGTGATGCGACAGTGACGTGCTTTGCCAATAATTGTATAATGGATAATGTAGTAATAAGGGATATTTTGCCTAGAAAAAAATGTAAATATTGGCCAGTATAATAAGTGATATTGTAATAAGAGAATCTGCGGCACTTGTGTAATTCTGCGGCACTTGTGTAATTCTGTGATGCGCCAGTGATGCAATATAGTAATAAGTGCAGTGTAAATATAATGTATATTGCCCAGATTATATGTAAAATAATATTAGAAGTTAGAAAGAATGAAAAGATCGGATGAAACGTCAGTGAGCGGGTGCCGCCGCAGTGAAGTGAGGCGCAGCCGCAGTGAAGAGCGGGCGCAGCCGCAGGGAAGTGCCTTTTACCTACCTCAGTGAACACAGAGTGGGTGTTTATCGTATGTACAGTGTTCATATATGTTTATATTACTATTATGAGAGAGTGGTTGGCATTTGGTACTGGTGTGTGGGGCGTAAAATAGTTATTTCACACCCCTCACTTCTAACGGCTCTCCCCGTCCTGTGAAAGTCAACAAAGTCATGAAACCTACATCAATGGAAAGCTGAAGGTTAGTACTTTCTAATGGTACCTTATTTTTTTCTCTAGCTTTATTCTGTGCAGAGTTATTAAGGTTTAAAGGTTTGTTTACATTTGGCTGAAACCCCCGCGGGAGAGGACAGTCAGACCAAAACAATACCCGCGGTTAAAGGGTTAATAGAATATTATGAGTCAGAGCGAAAACGTTCTAAGGTTAGCGGGTATTTCTACTTTAGATCACCAACATGCCTTGACAGACTTATATTTTGCACAGATACTGATTTAAAGTGGAAATAAATGCACTTGTATGTTAAATTAATATTTATACAAAGCAGATGTCTGCCAAGGAAAGCTGCTGAGCTAAAAGAGAAACACTTCTGGTAATTTTACCGCGTTTTCGCTGTGAATCCGGATTTTTTAAAAGGTAAAATTAAATACAAAAATTTGACTAGATTTCGGATAATTAGGTGAGTATGAACTTCTATGGTAATAAAATCTATAATACCAATTAAAACGTGCCAATTAATTCGGTGTTGATTTAGTAAATGACCACCGATTCGGTATTTTGTCACACTCTCCTGAAGTATTGTACTGTAGTTCAGGGTCACTGAAACTGTTTTTTTCAGAAAACTAATAATGAAGTCATCACGGCCGTATGCTTAAAGCTAATGTAGGGCCTTTCCTAAGGGCCCTAAATCAAAACGGTATGCTAAAAGTTTAAGTAGGGAAAGACTTCTCTCAATATGTAGGGTTGTTCCAACATTTTTTTAAGGGAAGGAATGCTTGGCTTTCGCAAACCCTACATTTAATTATTCGTAACAAAGTAACCCTATACCTCCAAAACGCATGGAATAATGTAAGTAGTTTATGTAAAAATTATTTTAACTTGCTAAAAGTGCAATGCAAACATACACGGGAACTGAACCATTGGTTATTAAAACACGCGGGCTGTACCTTACCGAGTAGTAGGTCAAACCCGGGCCTGTCTCTGCCCTGGCGGAGACACGCACTGTCATTTTTATATTTTTAAGAGTAGTTGACATTAGGCGAGATCCTAAAAATGACATGTGTAAACCACTTTTATACGTTACTCACGTGATTTAACTGAATATAGAACGTTCAGTCAATGCTAAAGGTAATAAGATACATTAATATATGTAACGAGAAAGGTACTGTTCTTCGCTCATAGGCCAAACTACTGTTCTTCGCTCATAGGCCAAACTACTGTTCTTCGCTCATAGGCCAAACTATGAAGCGTCGTGCCATCACAGGATCATCATTGCGTTTTAAGCTCAGACACCGCAAACTGTTTTTCATTTTCTTATATCATTTTTTGTTATATTTCAGCAGCATTCTATTCATAATTCTTGGTAATCGTTAAGGAGACAAAGGACCACCTTATTTTGCATTTTTTCCTTGCTTTAGCCCTTCATGGAATTCTTCATGTACTCTCGAATTGTGTTTTCAAGTTAGTGTTTTTCGTTTCTTTTAAATATGGTAAAGAGTGCTTTAAAAAGGGGTGTTTGTTCATGGACAGCCACTGTCTTGCTGTGCATGAAGACCGATGGACGCCATCTTAGAGCGCCATATACAATCGACATTACCCTTGCAGGCCTAATTAAACAAACCTAACCTAAACTTTCGTAACAACCCAACTTTATTTCTCCTAACATTACCTAACCTATTTGAGACTAACCTAACCAATTTTATGCTAACCCAACCAAACTTATCCTAATCTGTGCGCGGACTGACAAACGCCATCTCTGAACGCTATTTTTCAGCGAAATTGCCCTTTATCAGTGCTCATTTACCCAAACCTAACATAAATTTTTGTAATTCAACCCTGCCTTATTTATCCTAACTTGTTTTAAGCTAACCTAACCAGTTTTAAGGTAACCTAACCAAATTTATCCTAACTGAACCTGACCTATCTCCAGCGCTATCATATTTTCAACATAAGTAATGATTGAAAAGTTTATTACTATAATAGTATATAATGTATACGTACAAATAAGTGCTGATATATATAAAAATGATGGAAAATTATTTTATTTTGGTGCTGATTGACATCGTCTGGACAAAGAATAGTCACGGCGACTCCCACGGGAGCACTGCCGACGTACCAACTGGTCACGCAGGGCTACCAACCACCCCCTTTCCCTTAATGTTCTCTTAGCATACCGTGTAAAAATTGAGGGCTTGCTTGTGCTTTCCTCAGTGTGTAAAGTAGGGACCAATGTAGGGCCTCTCCATATGTGTTTAAGCATACGGCCGTCAAATATTAAATATGAGCATAATACTATTATAAACTTATACAACTGATTCTGTATGGCATACATTTAACACTTTCCACCTCATGAGGTACGAGCACCGCTCGGGTACAGTGTAGCTGTTCGCTACATCTGGTCGATTTCACCACAATTTACTTACCTAACAGGTACCATCCATTTACACCATGAAAAGTATTCCTTCACAACATACCTGAAGGGGATAGTTCGGATCTACGGTGGCCATGTAGGTACAACTATCATATCTTACTGGTAAAGTATTGTGTGATGGATTGGAGCGTCGTCTGCAATGTGAATGCTGACGTCATTGCCAACATGGCGGCTCCTTCCCTCCAGCCGCAAAGAATTAAAGTTATCACGTCTTGTTCAGTGCAAACAATAAATTAAATTAAAAGATACATATACCGTAAGTTTTTAGGTACATGGCAGAGTGCACTGGCCATGTTTACCCAGAACCGGCAACACGTCTATTGCGCGACGTACCAGTACGTCGACAGGACTGGCTGTTACAATACGTTGTGACGTACCCATACGTCGACGGGACGCCTCGGGTTAAGAATTTTTACTGAACAGTTTTCCAGTCACCACAAATTCAAATTTTTTCACTCCTGAAATGATACTGGAGAGAACTTAAAATTATGTACTCATTCATCAAACTTGTTTTTCTTCACTCCTTAACCCTTTAAACGCGG
Organism: Coenobita brevimanus; assembly: GCF_032717465.1. Lineage (NCBI taxonomy): Eukaryota > Metazoa > Arthropoda > Malacostraca > Decapoda > Coenobitidae > Coenobita > Coenobita brevimanus. Next base: position 15,081,468 of record NC_137059.1, read on the forward strand.
CCGTGTACGGCCGATCCCCCCCCGTGTGGCGGGGTTGTAGCGGGGTCTGAGTACCTGTGGGAAAATATTTGCCAAAAATCAGAGATTAACCCTAGAACATTAAAATTTTTATGGCATATAGTACTTACATTCAGCTTTCTCCTGAGACAGGTGTTGAGCCTTTGTGGACTACCAAAGGACTTGTGGAGACTTGCAAAGTTGGGTAACAAAGTCTTCACTTTCACACCTCCAGCAACCCGGTTTCCCCTCTACCACAGCCTCATTCTGTCACAGTAAACTTTATACTACAACGTACAGGTAGTTTGGAATCCGTATTTGTACAATAAGCACTGAAAATAAGGCTACAATGAACAGAGCATACGGCCGACATGCAGCGCGGCGGCGATCTTCCCGTCACTGAACACACATTTCCCTTTTCACAGCTAAAAACACGTATACTACATTATTTTCCTTCATAGTACTTTGCAAAAGGCTCGCTTGGCACTATTACGGCCCTAAAAATCACTGTCACTGCCAGTATTGTGAAGCGGGAATGAGAAAGACCACCGCGGCACGATTTTATTCTGCCTTACGGCAGGCACTTTATTCTCGCTCCTGTCGGTCGCTCGCACTTCATTTCTATCGCTCAGTTTCACTCTAGCTGTCAGTTTAGTGCCTTATTCATCAGTGTCACTGTCATTTGTTAAAAAAATAATATTTTCTACACACCAAACTGTCACTGTCAGAACATAGAATAGAAACATATGCTTTCAACTTCTTACACTGGAGTGACTGTCACTCTCAATACTTATATTATTACTATATACAATTATTTACACTGAAATCACTGTCACTGTCGGTGCTTTTACAACTACATACACTAATTTACACTCATCAGACTGTCACTGTCAGTACGTACAAGAAAACTAAACACTAGTATCACTGTCACTCTCAGTATCATTTACAAGATTCTTACCCTTATTTTCAATATCTAATCAGGCTGTGGTAGCCAAAGAAACACGGGTAAGCGCAGAGGGGAATTTTGCACTCTTTGCACTGCAAAGAGGTGCGCCTAAATGTTCTGTTTTGCCTGGTAGTGTGGCTGCACACATGACACCTCCTCAGTGCTTTTCCCCTCTTGGCAGTGCTTGGCAGTGCTAGGCAGTGGCTCCAGGCGATGTCGCTGAAGGTAGTCCTGGCACTGTAGGCGGTCTGGAGGTGTGTGTGAGTGGTGCCTGGGACCTGATGGCAGTACCTGCCCAAAACGCTGAAGCAGCTGGTACACACAAGTCTTAGGAAAACGCCAGAGAGAGTAGTTTGCTGGCTTCCTGTTCTTGATCTTATACAGGATGAAGGCGTTCAGCATGCACATATCAAGCAAGTGCAAGAACACCTTCCTGTACCAGCGACGGTTCCTCCTCAGGCAGTCTACCTCTCCAATCATCATGTCAGACTTGTCCACCAGTCGCATATTGACGTTGTAGTCAATCACAGCATCAGGCTTCATCACAGGATCGCCAGTCCTTCTGTCGACCTTCCCTGTGGCTTGCATTTCCCCCTTGTGAACTGTGGTGAGCACATTGATGATTCTCTTATCGTGCCACCTGATCGCCAGCATTTTGTCCGATTTTTTCAGGTGTACGTCTCCCCGCTTTGATCCTTCAGCCTCGGGGAAGGCAGGGTAGTGTGCCCTATTGCTCCGGACAGTGCTACAGGATCCGACGCCGTGTTCTGAAAGGTACTTGGCGAGTTTGGGAGCTGTATAATAATTGGCCATATACAGGACATGATTCCCGCCAAAGTACTTTTCCAAAAGCACTTTCACCACAGAACCAGAGAATCCAAGGGGGTCAGTCTTGTCCAAGTCCACATTGCTGGCAGTGTAGATAACAAAGTCTAGGATGAACCCCGTCTTGCAGTCGCACAGCACGAAAAACTTTATTCCAAAGCGGTGGCGTTTGCTAGGAATATACTGCACGAACTGAAGACGGCCCCTGAACAAAACCAAGGACTCGTCAATCACAACTTTCTTGAAGGGCCGAAGGAACGTCATAAACTTGTCCTTGATCAGGTTCAGGATTCCCCTCACTTTCCATAGTGGGTCAGTTTGGGAAGGCTCATCATTGTTGGCAAAGTGAAGGTACGTCATGAGTTGCCTGAAACGATCACGACTCATGTATTTGTTGAAGATGGGTGTGGGGCAAAGATCGTCAGCACTCCAGTACTCCTCATGCTTGTGCTTCCAATTATGTGGCATGAGAAGCATCAAGCCGATGAATACAAATAGTTCCCGGATCGTAACAGGAACCCATGCTGCCATCCGCGATGTGGATGGCGTTGCAGCTTCACCTTCACCTTCACGAACTGCAGCAGATTGCCCTTCGTACCTGTTCGTCTCGGTACAAATCTGCTCCATGACTTCGTTATCCAGGAAGGCCAACAGGTAGTCCAGACATTCACCATCCACTGGGACAGGGAAGTCAGCCTGTATTCCACACCCACTGGCATCAAAGGGCAGATCTTCTGGCACAAAATCTGAGCCCTCAGACCACACGAAGGCATCCAGAATGCCCTGCCTAGGCTGGGAGGTGGTGGGGGTGGCGGGGGGGTGAGGCAGGCCGTGTGGCAGTGGGTGAGGCAGGCCGTGTGGCAGAGGCTGTGCTAGGTCGTGTCGGTGTGGTGGTGGTGGTGGTGGGGAGATAAGGAGAAGGTTCAAGGGCACTCGCAGTGGCCTGAGTGGTGAGTTGCCTAGTGCGAGTAACCTTACCACTAACTCTAACACTAGGCGACACTTTCCTACTTCTACCAGCACGGACACGGGGCCTACGGAAACCTCTACGTAAACCAGACTGCTTACTTCCCTTCCGAGGTGGTGAAGGAGACTCAGAAGACTCTGGAGAAAGCACAGCTGAAGATGACGACGAGAGAATGGGGCTGGGAGTGCGTGGCGGTATGGTGGCGGCGTGACCTGGTGTAGGGGACAATGGACGGTCTGAGGAAGACAATGGCTGGGAAGCGGGGCCACCACTTCGTCTCCTCTTGGCCCCCTTTCTGTACGATAGTCCCCTTTTCAGTGGAGCCTTGCCTGTTGAGGTGCTGAGCACAGGAATTGTCACTTCAGGCACCTCAGACTCAGCACTCGATAGAGTGTCTGACTCGGCAAGGCTCGATAACACTCCGGCGTCACTACCATAATCCATTGACGTTTTCAACAATTCAATGCCTACAGCCGAGTCACTAAGGCCCTTAGCAGTTCCTAGTAAGGGTTTGGACGGGGTGGAGGTCACAAAGCCCTTTTTCGGAGGGCTGGAAGGCACAGACTCGGAAGAGCTTGAGTGAGACATGGTGTCACCTTCAAAGATTGCGGTAAACTGATGCTAAACAGGGGCAAACCTTGGGAAAAAATGCTAGTGTGACAACTGGGGAAACAAGCGTTTCCAATTAGCATAAAGTGCTTGCGAGAGGAAGGCGCAGATTGACACGTCTGAGCTGTCCGCGCGCTGCCATATCGCACGACGAGGGAGGGCCGGGCAGCGGTGCGTGGGTGGGTAAAAAAAAATTATACTTGGCAACAACCGAGGTCAGTGGTACAAAGGTCAAGTGTGCTAAAAGTAGCTAAAGGGTGGCGGTACTGATAGACAATACCAGCTGGAGCCTGCTTGCCCGCGGTTATTCAAAATTTACTAGAATCGCAAACGCGACGATCCGCCGTTATGTCCTTTTCGCCGAGCGTCGCAAACGCGACGATCCGCGTTTAAGGGGTTAATGAATAAAACAGAGTCGGATGACATCAACTGAGTCAACCGTTTACCACACTAAGCACACTAGAATCTCTTCCCTACACAATGACGTAATAGGTGTCTGGTGAGACTGCTTCTCTGATAAAACTGTTTACCACATTCATCACACTTCAAATTCTTCACTCCTGAATGAATTAACAGGTGTTGTGTGAGATTACCCTTCATTGCAAATAGTTTACCACATTCATCACACTTGAAATTCTTCACTCCTGAATGAATTACTAGGTGTTTGATGAGACCACGCTTCTCTGCAAACTGTTTACCACATTCATCACACCTGAAATTCTTCACTCCTGAATGAATTAACAGGTGTTGTGTGAGATTACATTTCATTGCAAATTGTTTACCACATTCATCACACTTGAAATTCTTCACTCCTGAATGAATTAACAGGTGTTGTGAGAGATTACATTTCATTGCAAATTGTTTACCACATTCATCACACTTGAAATTCTTCACTCCTGAATGAATTACTAGGTGTCTGATGAGACTACGCTTCTCTGGAAACTGTTTACCACATTCATCACACTTGAAATTCTTCACTCCTGAATGAATTAACAGGTGTTGTGTGAGATTACATTTCATTGCAAATAGTTTACCACATTCATCACACTTGAAATTCTTCACTCCTGAATGAATTAATAGGTGTTTGGTGAGACTATCCTTCTGTGTAAATTGTTTACCACATTCATCACACTTGAAATTCTTCACTCCTGAATGAATTACTAGGTGCTTGATGAGACCACGCTTCTCTGTAAACTGTTTACCACATTCATCACACTTGAAATTCTTCACTCCTGAATGAATTAATAGGTGCCGAGTGAGACGATCCTTCCGTGTAAATCGTTTATCACATTCATCACACTTGAAATTCTTCGCTCCTGAATGAATTAATAGGTGCTGAGTGAGACCAACCTTCTGAGAAAACAGTTTACCACATTCATCACACTTGAAATTCTTCACTCCTGAATGAATAACTGCATGTTGGGTAAGACTGTTCTTAAAAGGAAATGCTTTACCACACTCTAAACATCTGAACTGCTCAACTTCAGCTGAGGACACTGTGTCCAGGACAGTCTCATTGTCACTGAGGAATATTTTGTCACGCACCTCACACTCTGACTGTTCTTCCTTTACCACCTCCAATATTTTGTCACCCACCTCACACTCTGACTGTTCTTCCTTTACCACCTCCAATATTTTGTCACGCACCTCACACTCTGACTGTTCTTCCTTTACCACCTCCAATATTTTGTCATGCACCTCACACTCTGACTGTTCTTCCTTTACCACCTCCAATATTTTGTCACGCACCTCACACTCTGACTGTTCTTCCTTTACCACCTCCAATATTTTGTCACGCACCTCACACTCTGACTGTTCTTCCTTTACCACCTCCAATATTTTGTCACGCACCTCACACTCTGACTGTTCTTCCTTTACCACCTCCAATATTTTGTCACACACCTCACACTCTGACTGTTCTTCCTTTACCACCTCCAATATTTTGTCACCCACCTCGCACTCTGACTGTACATCCAGTTCTTCCTTTACCACCTCCAATATTTTGTCACCCACCTCACACTCTGACTGTACATTTGGTTCTTCCTTTACCACCTCCAATATTTTGTCACACACCTCACACTCTGACTGTACATCTGGTTCTTCCTTTACCACCTCCAATATTTTGTAACTCACCTCACACTCTGAATGTACATCTGGTTCTTCCTTTACCACCTCCAATATTTTGTAACTCACCTCACACTCTGACTGTACATCTGGTTCTTCCTTTACCACCTCCAATATTTTGTCACCCACCTCACACTCTGACTGTACATCTGGTTCTTCCTTTACCACCTCCAATATTTTGTAACTCACCTCACATTCTAACTTTACATCTGGTTCTTCCTTTACCACCTCCATTATATCATTCCTTCCACCTCTCTCAACTTCCACTATACTTCAGTTACTCTACCTTGGTGTTAATCTTACTGTCTACCACCAACAGGATGACTTACCCTCATTGTACCCATGCTCAGTCATAAGATGCTCCCATTACAATGAACAGTGTCAAAAATTCATCACTATTACTGGATAATAATAGTACATACATAAAATGGATAAAATTTCAAATCATAAAAAATGGATAAAATTTCAACACAGACTATTATTCCTTCAACCCTTTGGCCACGACCTATCATTTCTCGGTCATTCCCCTGGTTGCGGCCTAAGTCCCTAAAAAATTGTGCTAATTATACTGTTACTTTTCCAATGGGAAATTACTGTGAAGTTCTAATTTTTTTAGTGTGATAATGGTAAAAAATGCACATTTCTCTACAAAAATACTTTAAGGCTATAAGAAAAAAATGCGAAAATTAATTTTTGCAATTGTGTGATTTTGCAATAATGACAGAATTATGTCAAGGCCAACGGCCATACCACGTTGAGTACACCGCTTCCCGTCCGATCAGCGAAGTTAAGCAACGTTGGATCTGGTTAGTACTTGGATGGGTGACCGCCGGGGAACACCAGATGCTGTTGGCATCCCTACGTGTCAAGTGGGGTTGGTGGAGGATTAGTGCCCCTCCCTGTAAAACAATTAACTCTAAGCCCTTGGTCACCCCGTTTGGGATACATGGCGTCTGGCAATGAATGAATGAAAATTTATGTCAAGCAAGGTTTTCACTTGTATATCTACACTTGACACATGTACAGTACACTGTCTGTTGGCACACAAAGAGAAATCAAAACTAACCATATTTGTACAAGAACATTGTAATTTTCTGAGAAAAAAATGAAAAAATAATTTTTGCTATTCTCTAATTTTGCTATAATGACAAGATATTTACTTCAAACAAGGTTTTTCACTTGTATATATACACTAGACACATGTATACTGTTTGTTGGCACATAAAAGAAATCAAAACCTACTGTATTTAGAGAAAAACAACAGACGTGTAGATGGAAATGTGTTTTTTTCGGCTGTGGACTGTGGTTGCCTGACTTGCCACAAAGAATAATTGGTAGGGCGACCACAGTCACCTAACACGGCCAAAGGATTAAATATTGCAAACACGTGAATGCTTCTGAACCGTAACTTTAAACATACAGGCCATCACTGCTGAGTCAATTCAGGCATATTACCACCATCTTCCTTACTTCAAATGTTGTTACCCTTTGTCTCTGCCGTAAAAGATACTGCAAAGGATACCACACCAGGTATATAATCCAAATCAGCTTTGTGAAAAAAAAAAAAAATCTTCCACAGGACACTACATGGATAATAACCCATAATTTGTTGGCTGAGGTACCTCTTGTTGGATGTGCTAACACAACATAAGATGTGCCCTCAGTCCTGTTTTGTACTTATCATCCATTACTCAGGCAGTGACGACAGTGTTTATGACACTTTTACTGCTCTGACTCCAGCTGTGAACCTGGAACAACAGCCGCCATTAGACCAGCATTTCCATGAAGTTAAGTACATGGTCCAGTGAACCGTAATTTTGCATGGAGCTCATTTATACTGACAAAAAAGAAAAAAAAATGTTCAGGTTCATTTTAATGGTTATTCAATTTGCAAAGCAATTAAAGGCATATAGAAATGTAAATTAAAACAGCTAAAGAAAAAATACTGTGTCTTTGTCTTACTAGGGGCTTGTTTGCATATCTGTGTACAACATGAACTTTTATAAAAAAAAAATATATAATTTAACATTTAATATCACTTTACTGTTTCATTCATGACCAATACATCTTTAACCCTTAAAATGTGTAATCATCAAGTAACTGCTATATTACTTTTGGAATGTATTCTGAACTTCCTACCACCTCATTATTGTGCATCAGAGACATGGATAGCATCAACTGTGGCACAGTTTGACAGTAAGCCACACAATACTGGAATCACTCCTGTATTGAAGATAACAAAAACTTTAAAGAGCCAAAAGAGGAATCTTTGGGAATATTTATAATTCAATTTTCCCCAATACCAAAACAAAGGGATTCTTAACCTTTTTTTTTTCTGTGCAGATTTCACTTACACAATGCATGGTACAACCTAGGAATACATTATAGCCATGCAAAACAATGGTTTACAGTACAACACTTTATAAAGGCAGAGGCAGAAACATAAACATGAAGATTTGAGTCTTGGCACAGTCATTACCTTTTAGCAGGGGTCAACATCAGCTCCTCAGATGAACTGACTGCAAGCTGCCTTGTGCATGTCCAGTTGCCCTCTCACCACACACCTGAATCACAGATCACTTCATTACATACACAACGGTACACTATCTAGTGGGCAAGTACTTCATCGTACATCGATGCAACTATGTAATAATTTTATAAGTCATTGATCTGGAATCAACAGATTAATGTGTACATCCTGAGGAAATACAGAAACCAGTAAAGCTTAAATGTAAAGCATTTCTAAAACAAAGATACATACAACAATTGTAATTACATAATTTAAACAATAACTGAAATTATGAGGTGGTGGCAACAATCATCCACTCACTTGATGTATGGTAGTACTGAACATCTCCCTTCCCCTTTCTCACTTTATTTCCGTCTGCCTTCCTCTCATCTTACCTCTCCCTTCCCTTTCTGTTACTTTTTATGACTCTTCTTTCCATATCAGATGGTCTATGCTCAGTAGGGTAGGTTCATTATAAAACTACTATCTTGGACAAGTAGAGATAGTTAGGACTCAGTATTATGATGTCTGACGAGAAGTTTTAGATCCATCACTTGTATAGTTTTTTGAGGAAATCGATCTAAAGACAAATACAAATATCAGTGACCCACTGAATTTTTTCACAATTTTACTCTGACTTTCGTTTGTATGAAAGCATAGTATATGTGCATTCACTGAGCCTGACTTTTGTCATGTTGCAGGTATGTTACGTTGTGATACATTTCTTGAAAATGGGAAGAACTCGCAATTCTGCAGTGTCAACTTGGACTGGTACAGCCAGAAAGTTCTGCAGTCACCTTTCGCCACTGGATAAAACCGAACCGCCTACACTCTGCCAAGTAATACAGTATTGCTATTATCTGCAGAACAGTCATCCCCATGTAAAAGATTACGCTACTGCTAAGATGATAGCAAAGGATGTCATCGACATCTGGGAGACAGTCAACCCACGGCTTACCCTGCATGGAGAGTATTACGTGGTGAAAATGGTCAACAGAGTGTGCTTCAAGAAAGCAAAGGCCATCAACAGGAAATCTCTTCCTACAGTTCAGGAACAGAAACTGAAAGCAAAGTTAGATAAGCTTTTTGATATTTCCGCCTGTATATGTAAATTGCCTGTCCGTAACTGTGATGACAAATCTGTGAAGTGCAGCAAAGAAAACTGTCAAGTCCAGCATATTGTCTGCACTTGTCCTCCTAGAAAGAAGGTGAATATTTTCTCTGATTTATAATTGGTTCTATGTGTGCATTATTCAGCTGAATCCCATTGGGCATGCAATATAATGCACATATTTCTTATTTCTGGTTCCTATACAGGACAGGCAATACCTAGATGATCAGAGAGCTAAAGTGGGGACCAAAGGCTCTTTCCAGTTGGGCCCTGTTGATAGAGCCGACTCAAGGAGATGCCAAAAAATGGCAGCTGATGTCGAAAGTCTCAAGAGACAGGCTGAAAAGCACAGGGAAGCTGATGTGGTAGCTTCTACGACCACGTCTGCCCATGTTCTTGAAAGTGATACGGAAGAATTAGGACGGAAAAAATATGAATAAAATATATTTTCCAATAAACATGTGACGTATTTCATACTTCCACCCACTTAATGTAGTGGTTTTGTCTTTAGGGTAGCTCTACATTGAGTGGCAAGCTAAATGATTTCCTGTAAACCAGGAAAGCATTTACAACGCTGGGTGGTAACCTCATAACCAATCAACACGTGTTCCCTACATGACAATAAGTGGGTTGGTGGAGGGTTAGTGCCCCTCCCCGGAAAACAATCAGCTAAAAATACGAACAAGAAGCCTCAGACCAGGACTGACCAAAAGGTGATGACTAAGGACCGAACAAAGGACATGGTACAGATAGCTACTTGGAATGTAAGGGGTGTAAATGATGAGGTGAAAGAGAGATTGTCTAGGTGCTTGTGGGAGCAAAAGTGGATGTATGTGGAGTAACTGAAACTAAATGGCGAGGTGAGAGTGTGAAAGAATGGGAGTATGGTTGGGGAATATGTGCGGGAGTAGGTGAGAATGAGAGAGCAAAAGAAGGAGTGTGTATTGGTGTAAGTAACAGATGGAAGGAGAATATAAGAAAGTATGGATCAGTTGGCTTTAGGGTTGTGTGGGTAAGACTGAGAGTTGGACTAAAAATGTGGACGATTGTGTGCATGTATGCGCCAATGCAAGATCGTGCAAGGAGAGAGAAAGAGGAGTTCTGGACAAACATGGATGCATACTTGGAAAAGTTTGAATGGAATGAGAAAGTGTTTTTGATTGGAGATACGAATGGAAAAGTAGGGAATGTTAAGGTGGATGGAGTGGTTGGTGAGTGGGGTGTGCCTGCAGAGATGGATGAGAATGGCAGTGCTTTAGTGGACATTTGTGCTGCAAGGGGGTTGGTGAGAGTCAATACCCTCTTCAGGCACAAAATGATCCATAGGTACATGTGGCAAGTGATAAGAAGGGTGGGTGGTGAACTGAAAGAATGGAAGGTGATGACTGGTTACGTGTGTTTGGATGAAAGGATGAGGTGTGTAATGGATGCAAGAGTATACAGAAGCTGGGGAAGTGGACTTTCTGACCACAGAATCAAGGTCCAGAGAAAATGGAGAAATAGAAGAAGGGAAGGATAGGTGGAAGTAGTGCATACAAGGAGAGTGGAGAAATTACAAGAGGAGGGAAAAAAAGCATAATTTAAGAGGGAAGTGGAGATGCCATTGCGTAAATATGGAATTGAGCAGATGGGGGATGTGGAAGGTGTGTGCAAGATAGTCACAGACGAAATCTGTGCTGCATGGGAGGTGGTGTGTGGGTTGAAGAGAAGACAAAAGGGGGTGCAAGGAACAGCATGGTGGAATGAAGAGGTTAGGGAGGCTGTGGCACAAAAGAAGAAAGCATAGAGTGAGTGGATGAGAAACATTGGCGTGGAAGAAGCTGAGAGACGCAAGAGAAAGTTACATGCAGAGAGGACAAGAGAGGTGAAAAGATTAGTAAGAGAGGGTAAGAAGAGAGTGGATAAGGAATTTGGGAGGAATTTGAGTGTAAATTGGAGGGATGTAAGAAAATGTTCTGGAAAGAGGTAAAGAGAGTTAGACAGTGTGCCAATGAAGTTAGCTGGGGAGTGAAAGATATAAATAGTAGATTTTTTTTTTTTAATGTGAGGAAGACGGAACGAAAGGCCGCAAGCCCGCAAAATTGTTCCTTCCAAGAGAAAAACAAAATACAAGAGAGAGCCAAATTCAAGATCCGGTCATTTCATTTCGAGATGTCTGGAGTGACACACTGCATTTGAAAAACTGATCATAGGAAGCAGGAAATACAGACAGAGGGAGACAGTTCCAGAGTTGACCTGTTGCATAAATGATGGACTGGGAGTAACGGTTAACTCTTGCTTTAGGGAGCTGGACAGAAAAGGGATGAGAGTTTGCTGCCAGACGGGTGCTACACGCCCGTCGTAGAGGTGGAGGAATGCATGCAGACGGTTCAGAGGAGTAGTGACCATTGAAGTAGTGACAGAAAAGAGATAAAGCTGCAACACTGCAGAGAAGAGACAGAGGTTGAAGGGAGTCAGTAAGAGGAGGAGAGTTAACCCTTTAACCCCTTAAACGCGGATCGTCGCTTTTGCGACGGTCGGCCCCAAGGACGGAACAGCGGATCGTCGCGTTTGTGATTTGAGTAAATTTTGAATAACCGCGGGCAAGCAGGCTCCAGCTGGTGTTGTCTATCAGCACCACCACCCTCTAGCTACAACTAGCATACTTTACCTTTGTACTACTGACCTCAGTTGTTGCCAAATATCGCGTTTTCCCCCCGTTCCCCCCCCACCACGGCCCGGCCAGCCTGGCTGTGATACATGGCAGCGTTCTGAGCACTCAGAACTGTAAATCTGCACTCTCCTCTCACAAGCAGTTTATGCTACTAGGAAAAGCTTGTTTCCCCAATTGTAACACTAGCTTTTTTTCTCACGGTTTGCCCCTGTTTAGCATCAGTTTACTGCAAGCTTTCAAAGTGAGATTATGGCGAGTTCTAGCTCTTCCCAGTCAGTGCAAGCGGCCGACAGGAATGAGAATAAAGTGGCGGACGTAAGGCAGAATAAAAAGCGCGCCGTGGTGATCTTTTGGGAAGTAATATGATTGAAAATAATGTAGTATACATGTTTTTAGCTGTGAAAATGGAAATGTTTGTTGAGTGACGGGAAGACCGCCGCCACAGTGCATGTCGGCCGTATGCTCCGTTGATTTTAGCCCTATTTTCAGTGCTTATTGTACAAATACGGATTCCTAACTACCTTTACGTTGTAGTATAAAGTTTACTGTGACAGAATGAGGCTGTGGTAGAGGGGAAACCGGGTTGCTGGAGGTGTGAAAGTGAAGATTTGGTTACCCAACTTTGCAAGTCCTTGGGTAGTCCACGAAGGCTCAACACCTGTCTCTGGAGAAAGCTGAATGTAAGTACTATCTGCCGTACCAAGTATAATGTTCTAGGGTTAATCTCTGATTTTTGGCTAATATTTTCCTACAGGTACTCAGACAGCGATACAACCCCGCCACTCGGGGGGGGAACGACTGTACACAGCCGCGTTTAAGGGGTTAAACGCGGATCGTCGCGTTTGCGACGCTCGGCGAAAAGGACATAACGGCGGATCGTCGCGTTTGCGATTCTAGTAATTTTGAATAACTGCGGGCAAGCAGGCTCCAGCTGGTATTGCCTATCAGTACCACCACCCTTTACCTACAATTAGCATACTTTACCTTTGTACTACTGACCTCTGTTGTTGCCAAGTATCGCGTTTTTTCCCCCGTCCCCCCCCCCCATCATGGCCCGGCCAGCCTGGCTGTGATACATGGCAGCGCTCTGAGTGCTCAGAACTGTAAATCTGCGCTCTCCTCTCACAAGCAGTTTATGCTAATAGGAAACGCTTGTTTCCCCAGTTGTAACACTAGCTTTTTTTCTCACGGTTTTCCCCTGTTTAGCGTCAGTTTACCGCAAACTTTCAAAGTGACATTATGGCAAGTTCTAGCTCTTCCGAGTCAATGCAAGCGGCTGACAGGAACGAGAATAAAGTGGCAGGCGTAAGGCAGAATAAAAAGCGCGCCGTGGTGATCTTTTGGGAAGTAATATGATGGAAAATAATGTAGTATACATGTTTTTCGCTGTGAAAATGGAAATGTTTGTTGAGCGACGGGAAGACCGCCGCCGCGGCGCATGTCGGCCGTACGCTTCGTTGATTTTAGCCCTATTTTCAGTGCTTATTGTACAAATACAGATTCCAAACTACCTTTACGTTGTAGTATAAAGTTTACTGTGACAGAATGAGGCTGTGGTAGAGGGGAAACCGGGTTGCTGGAGGTGTGAAAGTGAAGATTTGGTTACCCAACTTTGCAAGTCCTTGGGTAGTCCACGAAGGCTCAACACCTGTCTCTGGAGAAAGCTGAATGTAAGTACTATCTGCCATACCAATTATAATGTTCTAGGGTTAATCTCTGATTTTTGGCTAATATTTTCCTACAGGTACTCAGACAGCGATACAACCCCGCCACTCGGGGGGGGGGGTCGACCGTTCACGGCAGCGTTAAAGGGGTTAATGAGATGTAAAGCCTTTGACTCCACCCTACTGAGAAAAGCTGTATGCGGGAAGACTCCCCACACGAGAGTTGTACTCCACACAGGGGCGGATAAAACCCGTGTATAGAGTCAACAATTGTGAAGGGGTAAAGAAGGAAAGGAGTCAGGTTAGGACACCTAATCTCTTGGAAGCAGATTTTACGAGATGTAATATGATCTTTCCAAGATATGTCCCAAGTAAATTGTAACTTGCAATACTTTGGTGATAGAAACTCCGTGTACAAACAGCTAGATAAGGAGTTTATTACAAGCTCACAGTAAAACAGTCTGCCCGGCTAGGATGTCTGCTATCAACTGATGCAATAACGCCGTCTTCAGGCGTGGGAAAGCATGCTGACCTAGCAAATTTAGTGGGGGCATGTATGCATTGGGGGGGGACATATATACATCAGGGTAGACATATTGTGGAGGGGGTACACTACTCCCCCGGGTAGCTGAGATGGTGTCTCCTGACACCAGGAGTTAAATGGTGGGTGATTATAGTAGTAAGGCAGGACCGGGGAGGTTTGTACAAGGGATAAGTATGATACAGGGGCAGTAAGGGAGACATGGCCATGTTGAGGGGAGGGAATTAGAACGATATATACAGATGAGATATACAAGGATTAATAGGTACAAATCCAGTAAGGGTCGAAGGTATATATAAACATAGTGGGAATTACACAATAATAGTTTGATACATGATAAACAAGGAGTAGATATGAGAGTTCTAGTGTTGTGCTTCCTTCATTTTTTTTTGTTTTTTTTTTGTGGATTTTCTGTAGGATACACTGTCACTGAGTAATGCATGAAAGAAATACCACCATTTTCTAGTAGGCAGAGTACTGTTCACAGTTTGGGTAATTGTTAGATGGCAATGGTAGTCACGGAATGCGAGGGCACTAAGTACGGGGAGTTTCTACGTCGTGTGTAGGGCGTACTATGCCTGTAGCGACTCTGATTTCCTGGAGTCGACGTTCCATTTTTCTGACACAAAAATGCACTGCACAGATGATGAGTAGAAAACCTATGAAAGCGATAACCACAGGGGGAAACACAACTGTTGGATGAACCCATGAACGGCTGAAGGCCAGAGAAAATTGATCCATAATGAAATCACTGTCATTGAGGAAGGTGAGCAAGGGCAAGTGAGGGGAGGTGATGGTAATGTTGGCAGATGGTAGGGTTGAAGGCATGTCGATTGGTTGAAAGATGTCATCGGAGTGTTATACGAACAGCTTGGTGATAGCGAGTGGCGTAAGTGATGACGGACTCTGATTTGACGGTACAATAGTCAGGTGCTTTGTAGAGACCACTAGCAGGGACGGAGCGAACGGAAGAACCAGGACACATGATTGTGACAGAGATGGGAACAGCAAAGAAGAAGTACTGGACATGGTTGAGGTGAGCATGGTGGACCGGGAGGTCAGGAGCTGGGACAAAAGAACAGGCCGAGTAGATGGAATGGTTGCGAACTAAAGCAGACTCACAGGGTGTAGCACTGCTAGGGAAGATAGCGAAAAGGTGGGCAGCACAGAGACGAGAGGTTGGAGTAAGGGAGGAACATTGCTGGAGGTCTGTGGACGAAAGGAAGGCAACGGAAAGATGATCATGGGAGAGGAGGAAATATTCAGAAGGAACAGACACCTGTAACAAGGAGTTGTTGAGGCGGAAAGGGAAGGGAATGATGTGGAAAAGGTTAAAGGTTATGGCAGAACGGAGAGGAATATGGACGACGACGTATGTAGTGAGAAGAGTGGCTTCGAGAACAGGATAATAATATTCAAGGGAAGAGTAAGGGAGGATTGGGGAGAGACCGAAGGTGGAGTGAGCCCATTCCAGGACAGAACGGAGAGCTGAGACAGGTACTAAGTCGGCAGTGACACGTCCATTGATAGCATCGACCAGGATACGAACCAAGTTAGAGACTTGAGACAGGAGAGAGTCAACGGCCAGTTGGAGATTATCCATGTTGAGTTTGAGGTAGAAGAACTGGGAGATAACGTTGAGATCTGAAAGGTGGCGTTGTAAGATATCGGTGAAATTGTTTAGAGTGGACGTGACTTCATTGAGTTGGGTTGTGAGCTTCTGTAACATAGTGTTTTGGATTTAATGACTCGGCGTTGTGATTCTAGGGCTGAAGCTAAATGAGTGAGATCAGATTTGAAGCCAGAAATGTCACGGGCTGTAGCAACGCCAAACAAGCCACTCAGAATCTCACCGCCGAAGTCGAAGAGACCTCGTTTCACACGAGAACGACCCACGGGTGTCTGAATGGAAAATGTGTCATTGAGCTCAGTGAATCTGTTACTTATGTAGTGCAATTGCCAGGAGAGTGGGAGGAAAAGGTTATAGAGATACTCATTTGGGTTGTGTGTCCCCATGAGGGCCGTGAGATGGCTCCTGATTCCGTGGAGCTGGTGCGCGTAGGCAGGTAGGGCAATGGCTACGTCGGCCAGGGGCGCAAGATCGTAGCGCAAAGAGGCGATGTCGTCGATAAGCATTACCTCGCCTCCCGAGCCGACCAAGGCCCCGGGACGTACTCCACCATCGTCCTGACCTGACCCAGACCCCAGGAGGGTCAGCACTGCCAGCAGGGAGATCGCTAACATCGTACCTAGAAAATCAGGGTAGAGTTAATGGGGAAGGTCGTGAAGAGGTTGATGGGCAGAGCGCAGTTTGGACCGATATTGATTGGTTGATGAATGAGCAGGTGGAGGTGGAGAGGAAGGAGACTGAGGGATAGGTGGAGACAGAGTAGATTGAGGGATGGGAGGAGGGGAAGAGGGGGCAGGAGGTTGTTTAAGTGACTCTTCCAACACGAGGCCACGGGGTGCTCGCTTTAAGTCATCGACGTGGACCCATCTGGTGTCCCTAGTGGACAGGTCCTGGAGGTGAAATTTGTTGCCTTGTTGAGTGAGGACGCGGTAGGGCCCTGTAAATTTGTCATCCAACTTAGAGGAACGCGTATGGGAATGAGCAAAGACAAGATCGCCTACAGTGATAGTGATAGGAGAGGCGGACTTATGTTGGCGCTGCAGCATGTCCTCCTGAGAGGAAGCCAAAGTGGATTGGACATACTGGTGGATTGTCTGGAAGTTGGCCAATTTTAGTTTAACATAATCATCCATGTTGTAGATGGGTTCTGGCTTTGAGGATAAGAGAGAGTATGGGAGGTCCTTGTCAAAACCAAAGAGGACGAAGAAGGGAGATTCAGCAATGGATGCATTGATGGAACTATTGATGGAGGATGCCACTTGGGGAATCCAGTCATCCCAGGACGAACTATGGGAGCCTAGATGTCTGAGGCACTCTAAGATTTTTCGGTTGTGGCGTTCTACAAGGCCATTGGAAGCCGGATGGTTAGGCACGACATTGCACTTACTGATATGAAAGTGGCGACAGATCTCATCTAGAAGGCTATTGTTGAATTCTGTACCGTTGTCAGTAAGAATGGTATGAGGGGTACTGAATGGGCAAATGACGTGATCAACAAGGGCACGTGCAACGCTCTTCGCGGTCTTGTCGGAGAGGGGAACGAGGACACAGTAGCAGGAGAAGTGGTCGACCGCTACGAACAAGTACTCAGCGCCAGATTCTGTGAGAGGAAGTTTTAAGAGATCGATTGAGACAGTTTCCCATGGTCGTGATGGGATTGGGTATTGTAAGAGAGGTGCTGGTAAGCCGGTTGATCCTTTGTGGCGGTGGCAGGAGAGGCAAGAGTCACAGTGGGCATTGATATCGCGGCGCATGGTTGGCCAATAGTATTTGAGACGTGCTTGGCGCAAGCATCGGTCTTTACCTGGATGGGAAGCTTGAGGAGTATTATGAACAATATGAAGAACCTTTGGTATCAGGGCAGTGGGAACAACAAGTTGGCGTACTTCGCGATTGGGCATATCTTTGCCTGTTAGCAGTGTTTTCCTGTACAAGAGATCATCATCTAGCATGAACTCATCTAGTGATACTGGCAGAGTAGGTAAGGTCGAGGCATCGCCAGATTCTAGGAAATAAATGACTTTGGACCACATGGGGTCTTGGTGTTGAAAGTTTCGAACAACTTCTGACGTTAGTGTAGTGTTTTCAGTTACTTCAGGCTGCAGTGATGTTATAGCTGCTGCTACGTGACGTGAGAGTGCGTCTGCGACTACATTCAACTTGCCTGGTACATATTGAAAAGTGGGATTAAAGTCCTGGATGATGACAGACCATCTATCTAACCTACCTGTTAGGTTGCGATTTTTGAACAAATCACATAGTGGAAGGTGGTCTGTTTGGATATGCACTGGATAACCATAGACGATATCTCTGAAATGTTTCAAGGACCAGATTACCGCTAGCGCTTCGAGATCTGTGACACTGTAGTTACGTTCAGCGGTTGTAAGGGTGCGACTAGCATACGCTATTACGCGCTTCCTTGATGCTTCATCGAGTTGCATCAAAACGGCACCAAGTCCAGTGCCTGAGGCGTCTGTGCAGAGAAGGAAAGGTGTGGTATAATCAGGGAATGCTAGAATAGGGGCATTTACAAGAGCTGTCTTTAGCTTTTGGAAAGCCTGGGACTGGTCGTTAGTTCAAACAAAGGGCACATTCTGCTTGAGTAAGTGGGTCAGAGGAGTGGCGATCTGCGCGTAATTCCTGATAAAGCGACGATAATAGCCACTGAGGCCCAGGAAACTTCGTACAGCGTCGGTAGTGGTAGGTTCTGGGAAGTTAATGATCGCCTTAGTTTTATCCTCATTAGTATGAATGCCTTGTGCATCTACGACATGGCCTAGGAATTTGATTTTCTTTCGCAGGAAGTCACATTTACTGAGATTGATTTTTAGGCCTGCGAGCTGGAGGCGTTCAAAGACTTGCTGGAGTTTGGTAAAATGATCAGGGATGGATTTACTCACAACAATGATATCATCTAGGTAAGCAAAAAGAGAGTGTCCCATCATACCGCTGAAGACTGAATGGATAAGTCGCATGAACACGGAAGGAGCATTTCTCAGACCAAAAGGGAGTCTCTTAAACTGAAAATGTCCGGAAGGGGTGCTAAAGGCTGTAACTGGGCAAGAGGACTCTTCCATTTCGACCTGCCAGTACCCGCTGAGGAGGTCTAAAGATGAAAAGACTACGTTATTTTCACCAAGGGATTCTAGCAAATCAGTGAGGACAGGTAGCGGGAAACGGTCTGGAACGGTGACAGAATTGACCTTACGATAGTCGATTTACTACTGGTCTAAGGTTGCCGTCCTTCTTTGGTACTAAGAAAAGTGGGCTATTCCATGGACTGACGGAGGGTTCAATAATGTCCTGGTCTAACATGTTCTGTACCATTTGATCTGTTTGCTTTCTCTGGTTGTGAGGCAATCGATACGCTGGTATGTAAATCGGCTGAGTTCCTGGGAGTAGTTCAATCGTATGTTTGACAAGGTCTGTTCTACCCATCGGTTCACCGGGTAAGGCAACCACGTTTCTGTACGAGGTCAGAAGGTCGAGGAGTTGAGGTGTATGTTCTGGGAATTCTGTGCAAGTGAGATGTGAGAGCATATCGGGTGAATGCATCGGCGCAGATCCCGTAGAGTTAATAGTACGTACACCGATTGGCGTATCATCAGTCTGAATAGTAGGAATTGAGGAATCCTGGCACACCTTTACGGCCGCTGGGTATACTAGGAAGTCTCCAATCTTTACACCACTTTTAAGCTTTAGTGGAGCATTTGTGACATTGAGCAAGTACAGGTAGCATAAACTGTCCTCTAAGACTGTACACCACGCTGACTCATAAGTCAAGCCATTCACACAACACGTCTCAGGTAGGGTTAGTACATCCACTCCTTCTTTCGCACCGCAACACAAACAGAGACTTTGGTGAACTCATGCGGTAACAAAATTGTGCACGTATTCGTTACTGCACGTTTCGTCTCTGCGTGTTGGAGAAGATCATTCAGACTGTGTGAGGTAGGTAACTGAGACATGTCTGAGTCAGCGATAGTGTTGTCGGGAGAGGATGTAAGAGCCATGTTCGAGGGCTGAGATGATGTATCAGGAGACATTGAGGAATTTATGTCCTTGCTCGCAGTCAGTAAAGGAATGATCTCTGTATTCTCAGATGATGAGAGTGGTGGTTTGGGCTGGGTTGGACTTTTTGGTAGTGATAGGGACAGAGGTAATTGAAGGACTGATTTGATCGTAAGAACAGGACGGGGACATTCCATGGTGTAAACCAGGAATCCAGAAATGTCTATACTACCACAAGCAGGTAATAATGCAATGGAATGTTGTGCCATGGTGGAGAAACCAATAAGGGCATCTGCGGGATACTGCAAGTCATTAGTGACATGAAATTCAATGAGGATAGGGGGCAAAGCTCTGTGGAGTTTGACTTCAAGGGTGACTCTTCCCTTAACCGTAAACTCTGAGCCGTTAACACCACATAAGCGAATGTCTGGTGGTTCTAGGAAACTGACGTGGCTGTGATGGCGATGAATAATTTGTAAGGAATTTTCAGAGATAAGATTTACTATAGATCCTGTGTCCAAGAAGAATGACGTTGGTATGTCATGACTGCTTCCGAGAATGACTAAACCCGAGGATGTTATGGGACCTACATGGCGGATGGGGAGTTGGGTTTCTGGTTCTACGTGATATTGGTCCGATACGGGCGCGGCGCTTCCCCCGACTGTGGGCGGTTGAGGTAACGACATTCCTCAGTGGTGTGAGTCGTGCTTGATTTGTGGTATTTGCAGTGTGGACGACGTGAGCGGGAAGGCGTACGCTGTCTGGTTTGGGAGTGAGGACGTCTGTATGTACGGTCGCAACTGGATGCTCGATGTCCAGGATGACCACAGTACCAGCAAAGAATCGAAGATTGTCTGTTCCGTCGGGCGCTAGATTGATCACGACCTGCGGTAGGAGAGCGATGTGTGGCAGGTCTGCCGCGTGTGGTGGGACGGGAGCGAGATTGGTCTGGGGTAGTGGAGGTGTGACAGACTGAGGAGGCCAAGGGTTGGGTGGCGCCCTGACGCGTGTAGTTCGAACCTGTTCTTTCATGAATGGCTTTAGTGACCTGAATAATTTTATCTCCTGGATTGAAACCGATTTCCAAGGCTAGCTCTCGCTGTTTAGGAGTAAGCCAGTGAAGGAATCTCAGGTAACCAATTAAGTCAGCAAAGTTGGTGAGTGAAAGCATTGGAACGCCATTCTTGTCTTCTAACCATTTCGTGCCTACCAGTAATTGGAGCATCTCGCTACTAGTTGCTTTCATGGCGGCGGCAGCTTCGCGGAGCTTGGCATATTGCGCTGGGACGCGCAAGTCCTCATCTAGTTGGTTTAGGAGATTAATGAATCCCATGAGAGACGCGGAATTTGAATGCTGGCAACAAAGGCTGATGAGTTCCGTACGAAAATCAGCAAAGGTACGAATGCTACCGAGATGTCCTGCACGGATCGCGGATCCGATGTCTGATTTACCGTGATGCAAGCGACCGAGGAGGTAAGCTACTTTGAGCGATTCCTCGGTAATTTGTCTATTATTTATTTCGGTTTCGACTTCTCTGAGGAAATCATAGACAGACCAAGTTGGGTCCTGGCCGGTAAATTTGGGACGATTGGCATCGTCGAGATAGATAGACTGTGGAGGGTTGGCCATGGCTGGAAGTGTATAAGTGGCGGGAGGAGAGGTGTGGGAGAGAGAGAAGGTAGTGGCAGTTAAGGGCGAGCAAGACGGGGTATGAAGGGAGGCAGGAGAGGGAACGACAGGGGAAGGAGTCGAGGAAGAAGAAGGGAGTGTAGAGGCAGGAGTAGAGGAGGAGGTATCTGGATTTACGAGGGTAGGACGGGTAGTAAGTGATTCTGCGGGAAGTGAAACGGGAGTCTCAGGTACAGGGCGGTGGTACTCTTTGCCACTTCGTAAATGAGTGATTGTGTTAGAGTCGGCAGACGGGGTATGATCAGGTGATGTTTCCGGGTCGAGAGGGCGGGCAGTAAGCGGTTGACGGGGAAAGTATGACATTTAATGCGGCAATGGAAGATGAAAGGATGAAGATGGATACGTTGGTGGAAATGTATAAATAACAATGAGAGAATGGAATACACTAGGTGTGGAAATGAATAAAGGTGCGGGCATGGATGGTTTAAATAAAATGCGAAGGATGAGATGGATAATAAATAACGTAGGTGAGATGAAAACGGGGCAATGGAAATGAGATGGAATATGTACAATAACCAATCTGTAGAGAAAATCGAGGATAATCTCTATAGAAAGGAAAGATATACTATAGTTACACAGTAGAAACGGGAGTGTCGAGAGGTATGACGTGCAGGGTGGCTGGGTGTAGCTGGGCTGGGGCGGGGCGGGGCGGGGCGACGGGGCGGGGCTGGGCGGGGCTGGGCTGCGGGGCAGAGACAGCTGGGCGGAGAGGAGAGGAGACGCCGCGATGAATCACCGGCAGGGAGTGGCGGTCTTAGGAGGCTCCGTAATGCAGACCAGATGCGGGCGACGGCGGAGGCCGGCGGCGGGTGGTGAGGCAGATGTCGGCGCAAGGCAGGTGTAGAGCTGGGGAGTTGCAAATGCAGAGAATGGTGGTGGGCAGACAGCGGGCAGACAGTGATAAGTGGCACCGTGGGGGCAGGAGCTATGATGAGTCCGGAACAGGTGCTGGGAACAGGTGCAACAGGTGCGTAGGTCGGCGACGGTGACACTTGCGGTCAGGAAGAAGGCGGATAGGTGCGGTTGTTGGAGAGGTGAGCACTGGCGAGAAAAATGGTACACTCGAAAAGCACAGCCAAGGTATAGAGGCACGGAGAAAGGGGCGAGGCTGGCAGATGCGAGACGTCGTGTATCTTGTTGTATCACTAAAAATCCAAGGAGGCGGTCAGAATGTGATGGTTCGAAACACCGCTGCTACCAAATGTAACTTGCAATACTTTGGTGATAGAAACTCCGTGTACAAACAGCTAGATAAGGAGTTTATTACAAGCTCACAGTAAAACAGTCTACCCGGCTAGGATGTCTGCTATCAACTGATGCAATAACGCCGTCTTCAGGCGTGGGAAAGCATGCTGACCTAGCAAATTTAGTGGGGGCATGTATGCATTGGGGGGGGACATATATACATCGGGGTAGACATATTGTGGAGGGGGTACAAAATGAAACCCAAAGCATGTTCGAAGATGATGCAGGATTAAGCTGAATATTATTAAACATTAGTGGGTATACCTGTGGAAGATTCTGTCGAGTTGATAGGTGTAAAAACTGAGTCTTTGATGCATTAAAAACAACCAGATTATTTTTACCCCAGTCAGAGATACGAGCCAAGTCAGACATTACGTGTGCCATTGCCTCATCCCTTGTTTGTTGAAGCAACTGCTGAGATGGACATTGCGGGAACCGAATGGAAAGGTGAAGGGTGGAGTCATCAGCGTATGAGTTGATTGGGTTAGATGTACAGCTTAGAAGGTCATTGATGAATAAATGGAAGAGAGTTGGTGATATGACAGAGCCCTGAGGAACACCACTGTTAATAGATCTTGGAGAACGACGGCCGTCTACAACAGCGGCTATAGAACGACCAGAAAGAAAGCTAGAGATGAAGGCACAGACAGAAGGATAGAAACCATACGAGGGCAGTTTGGAAATTAACGATTTATGCCAGACTCAACTGAAAGCATTTGAGATGTCAAGTGCAATGGCAAAGCTTTTGCCAAAGTACCGAAAAGAGGATGACCAGGAGTCTGAAACATAGGTGAGATCGCCAGTGAAGCGTCCCTGACAGAACCCATACTGACGATCAGAAAGAAGGTTGTGATAGGAAAGATGCTTTCAAATTTTTCTGTTAAGACCTGACTCGATAACTTTTGAGATACAGGATGTTAAAGGAATTGGACAACAGTTAGAGGGTTGGGAACGGTCACCCTTCATTGGGACTGGTTGATGAGAGCAAACTTCCAGCAAGAAGGAAAGGTACAAGTTGGTAGACAAAGGCAAAAGAGTTTGCCTAATCAGAGTGTAAGCACAGAAGCACAGTTCTTGAAAACAACAGGAGGGACTCCATCAGGCCCATATGCCTTATTAGTATTGAGACCTGTGATGGCAGAAAATACATCAGCCGAAGAAATTTTAATGTCAGCCATGAGGAAGTCAAAAAGGGGATGTGATGGAGGAACAGTACCGGAATCGTCTAAGGTGGAATTGGAGGAGAAAGTCTGAGCGAAGAGATCTGCTTTATCAGTAGAAGAAATAGCTATAGAGCCATCAGAGTAGAAAAGAGGAGGGAAGGATGATGAGGTAAAGTTGATAGAAAGGTTTTTGGCAAGGTGTCAGTAGGAGCGGGAAGAATTCGAGTTAGAGAGTTGAGAGCATTTAGTACGGATGAAGAACAGACTTAGCAAGAATCCGGGCAGAAACGTATAGAAGATGTGATTCAGGGGTGGGTTAGCTCTGGTAACTTTTATAGGCCCTCTCCTTCTTGCGGACAGCATTAGAACAAGCGTGATTAAACCAAGGCTTTCTTGCATTAGTCAAAGGATATGAGAAAGGAATGTATGCTTCCATGCCAGAGAGAATAACCTCCGTAATGAGCAAGGGCACACCCAGATGTCTCCCGGTCCTGGAAGCAATAATCATTCCAGGGAAAATTAAAGAAAACACTGCCTGAGGGCCTCCCAATCTGCAGCTCCAAAGTGCCACAGATGACGTTTCATTGGAGGGTCCGCAGGCTGTACCGTAGTGATAGGACAGGTTAAGGTGATAAGGTTGTGATCGGAGGAGCCCAAAGGAGAGAAAAGATTAACAGCGTAAGCAGAAGGATTAGTTGTAAGGAAGAGGTCAATTATGTTGGAGCTCTCTCCAAGGCAGTCAAGGATACGGGTAGGGTGCTGTACAAGCAGCTCTAGGTCATTAAGGATAGAAAAGGTGTAGGCTTCTTCACCAGGTGGATCAGTGAAAGCAGAGGAGAGCCAAAGGTGGTGGTGAACATTGAAATCTCCTAGAATGGAGATTTCAGAGAAAGGAGAAATGGATAGAATGCGTTCCATCGTAGAAGTAAGATAGTCAAAGAATTTGTGATAGTCAGTAGAATTAGGAGATAAGTAAACAGCGTAGATATATTTAGTCAGAGAATGACAGGGAAACCAAAACCAGAGTGTAGAAAATGCAGAAGAATCGAGTTCAGGAACACAAGAGCAAGATAAGTTGTTGCATATATAAACACAACAGCAACCTTTGGCTTTCAAATGAGTATATTGAAAGCAGGAGGATACAGAAAAGAGTCTGCTGTCAGTTGCCTCAGACAGCTGAGTCTCAGTTAGAAAAAAAAGGTGAGGTCAAGAGATGTGGTGTTCAAGAGAGCGAAAGTTACAGGAAAGGCCAAGAATGTTGCAGAAATGAAGAAGAGAGTCAGACAGTGGTTCCAGGCATCTTGAGTCGTCACCGGGAGAGGGACGGAAGGTAGGGGCATTTAGGGTCCCCCCCCCGGGGACTCCAGAGCCACGTGTTTTGCTGCCATGATTATTTTTTTTTTACATTTTGGAGAAGGAAGTGTGGTGTGAACTGTGCATGTAGTTTGGTGTTCATAGTTAAACTTGTATTGGAGGGCATGCTGGCCTACTCTCTGTGTTACTGAGACACTGAAAAAGTTCAGCAAAGGGGGATGGTTGGGACCTAGTCCCGAGGGCTGATGAAATGGGAGCTCCAGCTATCCCTGTCATCAGCTTTCCATCCACCTTGGGTATACTGCCCTGCTCGACTGGTGCTACAGTCTACTCCTGTAGTAGAGAAGGGAGAAAAAGTGAGCAGATGGAGAGAACAGTTTAAAGAACTGTTGACATAGAGAATGAAAGTAATGCAAGTGTAAGTGGCTAGGGAATGGCTAGGAGATAGAAGGATGTGAGAAGAGAGGAAGAAATCAGTAGGATGGAAGTTGTGGAACCAATGAAGAAAGTCAAAATGGGGAAAGCCCCAGGAACTGATGGAGTGTGTGGTGCATTGCTGAAGCATGGGGGAGAGACAGTAGTAGAATGGATGTGGAAGATGTGCACATTGGCCTGGGAGGAAAGTAGAGTCCCAGAGATTGGAAGTCAGGTATAATTATTCCCCTGCAGAAAGGAAAAGGGGAAAAAGAAGTATGTGGTAATCATAGGGGCATTTGTCTTCTTAGTGTAATAGGAAAAGTATATGGTAGGATACTTATTGACACAGTTAGGGAAATAACAGAGGAATCAGTTGGAGAAGAACAGGGAGGTTTTAAGAAGGGAAGAGGATGTGTAGATCAGATATCCATTCCTAGATCTTTAGTGGAAAAATTTCTCAAAAAGGGAAAGAAGTTGTATGCTGCCTTCATGCATTTGGAGAAAGCATATGACAGGGTGGATAAAAAATGATCATGGAAAGTATTAACGCTTTCGCTCACGATAAGTTTTAATAAGTTTCACATTCCACAACACATCGCCTTTCTCCCCACCCCCCGACGCCTGCCACGTGCTCCAAAAAAGTGTATTCGTGGCTTATTTTCACCAACCAAACATATTTATTTTGCCACAAAACCCACATATTGCTATTCGTCAATGTTTGTTCTACATGATAAGGAAAAAAAACACACACAAACACTATACGAATGTTAAAGCGGTGTGAATAAACATTCAAGAACATTCATCTCTCTTCCCAACATCGTAACTCAAATGTTCACAAATCTATCTCTACATGTCATACCATCATTAGAAAGAGAATTTTATTAGCTTTTGAATGGGATCATTGGCATTTTGATACGAGGTATGGTTTTTGACTAATAAGCGAAAAAGTGAAACCTTCTGACTGACACCAGATTTTTTATTCATGGAGCTCTAGCAAAAAACTTTTCTTGGCAATGTTAGTTTTTTTTTTTATCATCATATGCAGAATTTTTTGGGCTTTCATTTAAGACCAGAATTGTTCTTCTATGCCTAATAGTTTTCGAAAGAGAGAAAAAAAACTACGGTGTACCCACCCAGACGCTGAACCGCTGTCAGCTGTGGTCACACGTTATTTTCCCATAGTGCACAACATGTTTATGCTTGCTAGGTATGTTTTTTTTTTCAGTTTGATTCTAAATACTATTATAAAATAACATCTGATTTTCTTTATAGTCCTCTCAGAAACCACACATGAAAACTACATCTGTTGCTTGCAACTGAAACTGAAGCTGTACTTATTTCCCTGTCATTTCTGTTGATGTCAAGAACAATATATATAAATGTGTAAATATACTGACATAAAGACAGGTAAACAGATGAATCAAAACAGAAAAAAATCACTTACTTCTCCAGTGGCGACGCTCCTCCTACAGGACCAGATGGGTCTGAAGGTGAGAAGTTTTGTACTGTGTGTGTGTGTGTGTGTGTGTGTGTGTGTGTGTGTGTGTGTGTGTGTGCGTGCATGCGTGTGTGTGTGTGTGTGTGTGTGTGTGTGTGTGTGTGTTCTTACCTAATTGTATCTTTACAGGAATGAGTCAAGCTCGTACTGTCCCGTGTCTTAAACCATATTTATCGTACATATCCTTAAATTTGTGAATTGTTTTGGCACACACTATTTCATTCGGTAGTGCACTCCACTGATCAACTGCTCTATTTGGGAAACAAAATTTCCTTACGTCTTTATCACCTCTCTTCTTATGCAGTTTTTTGCAGTGTCCTCTTGCTGATACTTCCCCATAGGTTAAGTAATCATTTATGACTATTTTCTCCTTCCCTGATATGTATTTATATAGCATTATCATGTCACCTCTTTTCCTTCTCTCCTGCAGTGTTGGTAGATTCAGTTTATTTAGTCTTTCTTCGTGGCTTAGATCCCTTAAGTTTGGTACCCATCTTGTAGTGGCCCTTTGAACTTTTTCAATCTTGTCTATGTGTTTTTTGAGATGAGGACTCCAGACTACTGATGCATACTCCAGGGTTGGTCTGATGAATGATGTTATTATCTTTCTTGGGATGTCTTCATTTATGTATGTGAACACTATTCTCATATTTGCAAGCAGTGTATACATGTTCTGTACCTTCTCACTGATGTGATCAGCCGGAGATAGTCTGTTATTGATAATCACACCTAGGTCTTTCTCTCTTTCTGATGTGTGTAAGGTTTTATTTCCTAACATATAATCCCAATCAGGTCTTTTTCCACTTTTACCAAACTTGATTACATGACACTTGTCCACATTGAATTCCATTTGCCATATATTACTCCATTCATTAAGTTTATTTAATTCTTCTTGTAGCTCTTTACAAGAGTCTGTGTTAGTAATTCTCCTTTGTATTTTTGCATCATCTGCAAACATATTTAGATAGCTTTCATTTCCAGTGTTACTGTCTATATCATTTATATACACTAAAAACATGATTGGTGCCAGCACTGAGGCCTGTGGCACTCCACTAGTCACTTCTTTCAATGGTGAGTAATTTCCCCTTAGTACTGTTCTCATTTCTCTTTTCATGAGAAAATCTTGCATCCAAGAATACAGTTTGCCTCGAATTCCTACTTGATGGTACAGTTTCCATAAAAGTCTTTGGTGTGGTACTGTGTCAAATGCTTTCTTGAAATCTAAATAGATACTGTCCATCCATCCTTCTGTTTCCTGTAATGTGTCTGTTAATCTGTCATAGTCGCTCAACAGATTAGTAACACATGATTTTCCTTTCCTGAAACCAAACTGTCTTTCTGTTATCATATTGTGTTCTTTTAGGTGATTTACCCAAGCTTTTCTCATAAGCTTTTCTAATATCTTGCTTACAACACTGGTTAGTGATACTGGTCGCTAGTTAATTGGATTTTGTCTATTCCTTTTCTTGAATAAGGGAACAATGTTTGCTTTCTTCCAACTATCAGATAGTTTACCTTGACTCAAGGATTTCTTGAAAATTGAAAATAATGGTTTACTTAACTCCTTTGCACATTCACGCAGCACCCAACATGAAATTTCATCAAGACCAGTTGCTTTTCCTTTGTCTAATTTACTTAGCTCCTCCTGTATTTCTTTTTCTGATGTTTGTATATCTGGTAGTATGTGTGGGCATGCAAGTTCCACATAATCCCTCTCAAAATTTTTTTCCTCTGTAAAAACTGATTGGAAATTCTTGTTTAGTGCTTCACAAATATCCTTCTCTTGTGTATAGGTGATTCCATCGTCTGTAATGGATTGTATTCTATCTTTTACTTTGGTTTTGCTTCTGATGTAGCTGTAAAATAGCTTTGGTTGATCACTACTTTTATTTATGATATCCTCCTCAAACCGTTTTTGGGCTTCCCTCCTTATTCTTGTATAATCGTTTCTTGCCTGTTTGTAATTATTATATGCCCTTTCACTATTGTGTCTTCTGTATCTATTCCACAACAAATCTCTTTTTTCTTTTGATTTTTTACATTCTGTATTGAATCATTTCTTTATATTTTCTTCTTCTTTGTGCTGTGGGATGTATTTCTGGACTCCTATTTCATAAAGTTCACAGAATTTTTCATATATAGCATTTAAATCTTGTCCTCTAAGCTTCTTTTCCCAAGCAATTTCTAAGAAGTACTTCTTTAGGTCATGATACTTTCCCTTTTTATAGTTTAGGCTCTTTTTGTAACTTTCATTGCTGTTACCTATGTCATATGCAATCCTGAAGCTGCAATTTAGTACTGCATGGTCGCTTTTGCCTTACGGAGGGTGATATATTAAATTGTCAATATCGTTTCCTTGCCTAGTAAATATGAGATCTAGCATTGAGGGTACATCGAGTTCTCTTTTTCTGGTGCTTTCCCTTACATGTTGCATTAGGAAAATCTCTTGCACGAGATCCAGGAGCTTTTGGTCCTAACAGCTTTCTTGGCTTATTATATCTACAGTATTCCAACTTATATTTGTATTAAAATCTCCAGTTAGTATAATTCTTTCCCATTTCTCTTCCATTTTATGTAGTAATGCTCTTAAACCCTGAATTGTACTCTCTGCCAGGTCCTCATATTCGTCTCTTTCCCATGTGTTTGTTCTGGGTGGCATGTACAAATTGGCTACAATTACTTTCCCTTCAGATGTGTTGATCTCTACTGCAATCAGTTCTACCTGTGGCGGTATATCTAGTTTTATTTCCTTGACTTTTAGATTTTTCTTAGTTAATATTATAATTCCTCCTCCTTTTTTTAAGTTCCTATCTCTTCTCCACATATTATATTCCTCTGAGTTTGGGATGTCATTTGATATCCTTTGTGTTAATTTTGTTTCAGTTAGGCATATTATATGTGGTTCATTTTTTCTGACATAATCCTTCATCTCTAATAATTTCGATACCATTCCATCTACATTTGAGTACATCAACTTAATCATCTTCTTTATATACTTGTTATAATTTGGTTCTACTACCTTCCTCCTTTTTATTCCCTCCTGTTTATGTACCACTTTTGTACCTGCAATCCAATTACTTTGTAAAAAATGTATTCTCCTCCTCCTCTGATCTTCCGTCATTTTTTGTGTTTGCTTCCTCCCTCTTCTCTTTCAGTAATTCCAGTTCCTCTTGTGTTAGGCATCTTTTTATCCATACATTTTTGAACTCCTCTTTTTCCATAAGATTCCTTGCATTTTTTAGTATCTCCTCCACGGTGTTTACACTCTGGAAGGTTACCTTTAGGGGTCTTGACTTGTTTCTCTCGTATTTCCCTAACCTTTTGTGTTCCTCTATGTCTTTACTACAGAGTTCCTCTGATACTTCTTCATTTCAGCATACGTGGTTTCCACATCATTTTTGTAGCTTTGCACAGCTTCATTCACCTGTGTTATCTTCTCCTCAATATCACTGCTCTGGTCTATCAGACTGCTTACTTGCCTAATTGTCTCTGTATCATTTTTGAACTCTTCCATAATACTCTCATGGTTGACTACTGTACTTGCCATTTCACTAATTTTCCTCCTAAGTGTACCCACTTCTACTGTGAGCTCATCTATGGTTGTGTCTTTCTTGTTGACTTCCTTTCCTGATTTTTCTATTTCTTCCTTTTGCAAGTGCATCTGTTTCTTAATTTCATCAATCTCATTCTGAAAAGCCATCTCTAGTCTATGTACTCGTCCTACCAGTTTATTGTGAGTCTCCATTTCAACCAATTCTTGGTAGAAATCATCATCCTGCTTTCTACCTTTATCCCTTTTCTTTTCCAAATATGCTTTACTAAAGTATGTCGTCATTTTGCAGTACTACAAGCACATACAGTACTTACATTCCCTGGGGCAGTTGTAGACTAAACAAACGATCAGCTGATTGTGCACATTCTTGCTTTGCTTTGTTTTCTTTTCTGTCTGAACAAGTCCAACTTAAAACTTCTTCTTTTTTTTATTAGAACACCATTTAGTCTAACCTGGTACAGAGCTTCACTCATATGAAGATACCAATTTAGGTAATGCCACTGGCCAAGTTGGCCAGGTATGGAGCGGTGGCGACGTGCGTCTGTTCTCCTCGGTGCCTAGTGTGTGTGTGTGTGTGTGTGTGTGTGTGTGTGTGTGGTCGTGTGCTCCACTAGTGAAGGTATTGCTTGGCATGGTACCGCTCAAAACAATCACCCATGCAAAGCGGCACATCACATACAGGACACATGTTCCTTGTGTCCTTCCTCACCCCCAACCTGAAGCACAAGGTACACCTGAGCATCTCATAGGGGATCCTCGCCCGGTGGTGGCCCTGAGTGCGGTCTAACCCGATGTCGTCGTCTATCACCAAGCGACGCTTGATTGGATGCCCTCGTGCTCCGTGGTCTTGTTGTGCGGGAAGGACAGCTGCAGGCCCAGGCACAGGTTCTCCTGACGGACCAGCAACTTTAAGTGGTGGCGGTGCTGACACCCATGATAGGCCTCCTGCAGGCAGTGCTGGTGGCGGTGATGGCACCCACGATGGGCTTGCTGCAGGTGGTGCTGGTGGCAGTGACAGGACCCGTGATGGGCCTGCTGCAGGTGGTGCTGGTGGCAGTGACAGCACCCGTGATGGGCCTGCTGCAGGTGGTGCTGGGGGTGGTGATGGGACCCGTGGTGGTCCTCTTGCAGGCGGTGCTGGTGATGGCCGGGCCCATCCTGGCACTGGTGCCTGTGCCTGCTGGGTGCCAGGTGTTGCTGGTGCTGACCTTTGGGTAGGTAGGCCTGGGGCATGGTGGATGGTGGATTACATCTCCAGACGCAGGCCAGTCCTCTTCATGGAAATGCAGAAGACCGTTGATGATCTGTTCCACAAATTCAAGGAGAGTTACTGTCCCACGTCTGTACTTTTTGTACAAGGCGAATGCGTTGAAGAGTGCCATGTGGACGAAGTAGAAGGTGATCTTCGTCCACTTGATGGTTCGCCACTGGATGGGGTAGTACTGAACCATCTGATCGAAATGATCCACACCACCCACATACCTGTTGTAGTCCTCCGCTACGACGGGCTTGTTTACAACCTTCTCCACATAGGTTGTCCACCTGTCATTACCCCGCACCTTCCCTCAAACCCTCTTTGGAATGGTGTCGGCGCTGTGGAAGGTGGACACCATGTTGACGATGCATTAGTCCCTCCACAGCAAGACGAGCACATTGTCTTTGTGCCTGTATGCCATACCCCCCTCAGGCAGGCCCTGGCGATGGCCTGCAGCTGGCGTGGTGCTCCTCTAGGCAGCTGCAGGGTCCCATACATGTAAATGCCTGCTGTGAAGAGTCATTTGCACAGGGCTACAGAATTGTAATAGTTGTCTATGAACAACTTACAGCCCTGATCCTTCAACGGTTCCACCAGGCCCCACATGGTGTTCTCGAAGGTCTGCTGCACCCATGCGTAGATCTCAAGGTTCCAGATGTAGCCCGAGGATGACTCAGCCACCATGCAGAGTTTAATAGCATACTTGGTGGGCTTCTGGGGGTTGTAGACACAGAAGGGCAACCTGCCCTTCCATCCCAGAGAGCCCTCATCGAGGCTGAGCTGCTCCTTGGGTTGGTACATTGACTGGAACTGCTGAAAAAGGTAGAGGTACCCCATGACTGTGTGAATGTGGATGAGCTGATCTTGGTTGTCCCAGGGTATGGCAAACGAGTTGAAGGTGTGGAAGTGCTTCAGGATGGCGTTGAAGCACCTTCCACTCATCGTCCGCCTGAACCTTGGGTAGTCGTGCTGCTCAGAACTCCTTCAGTAGTGCCTGATGGTGGGCATCTGCACGACTCCCATGAACAGGTACAGCCCCAGGAACCTGGCCATCTCCTCTTCATTACAGGTGAACCAGGCATCCAGCTGAGTCCCAAGGAATGTGGCATACCGGTTGGTTTCCATGGTGAGATATGACAACTCACGAATGAAGAAGAGCTGGAAGAACTGCAACGGAGTTGTTGGGATATCCACCTTGATCCCTGGGGAGCCAGTGAACAGTCCTTGGTTTGGTGTGAACAGGCCACTGCTCCACCTGAGACCCTCTTCACCGGCGGTGGCGGCAGAAGCAGCGGGTCGGTCTGCCAACACCCTTCGGCCTGCCCTCCAACCCCTTGGACGTCCCCCGTGACCAGGCAACGGACCATGGTGCCCTCGTCTAGGAGGAGACGGCTCAGATGAGGACAAGGACAAGACAGAGGGCTCTGGGGACTAGAGATGTACTGATACCAAAATTTCGACCAATACCGATGCCTACAACACAAAATTGGACCAATGCCAATACTACTACCGACACTGATACTGATACCAGTGAGGGAGGGTGGTGCCTGCAGTCTGCGGGCTGTGGCAGGGCCCTGAGCTGCTGATATGAGGCTACTAACCTGTTTCGTTGATATCCATGGTGGCAGATGTGGCTCATTACCAAAGAATGTACTGTATTACTATGCACTGTGTACTCAAAATAATGATACTAAATAATTGGATATTATGGTACAAATAATTTATTTTTCAAACCTATAAAACATCCAAATCCTATTTAACAAAATAACTTCCTGTAAGTGATATGTTACACACTACATTCCTTTTAAGTATCTGTAGTATCGCCAGAAAATCGGCTGATACCAATTCCGATACCAATACTCTAAAAATGGGCCGATACCACCGATATCGATACATCGGTACATCTCTAATGGGGACACGATTCTCCTCGGCCTGGCTGGCGAGGATGTCACCGTAGCATCCTGCACAGCAGACGCCAGTAGAGGGGCCATGGTCACATACAATGGCCCAGATTCCAGTGACACTGGCTTGGCCAAGGGGGCAGAGGGGCCATAGTCACATACAATGGCCCAGATTCCAGTGACACTGGCTTGGCCAAGGGGGCAGAGGGGTCTGGAGATGGAAAGAAGATGAAGACAGTGGTGGGACCGGCAGGTCCTAGAGGTGGGAAGAGCCTTGAGGTGAGGCCGGCCACTGATGGTGGTGTTGTCTCCCATGGTGGAAGGCGGCGGGGCAGCTCCACTTGCTGGCCGGAAGGCGTGATGTCAATCTCCACCCCAGAATGTTTCCTCTCGCTGTCACTCTCCAACTCGATCTCATCAAGGAGTCTTCTCCACTTGTCTGGTGTCAACCCCTGTTTCATCTTTGCAAAAGACTTATTATCACTGCAACCCAACTGGAGAACGAAATTGCTGAGCTAGGGTTGTGAGCTGAAATAAAGCAATCAAAATATTGTATTCACACCCAGCCAAGAACTTTGCTCAACACTAGCACAACACAAGGATTCATGATATACATGTATGTCCTTGAAAAACATTGTCTGCTACACCTGACTTAGTGCACAAGTAGGGGCCACCTGTGACCTACAGAACACATGCATGTACTTCAGTGGTAAACTATGCTGTATTTCTCATAAAGTGATAGATTTGGTTATTTCTCACGGGAAAAAAATACGTAAACAGTGCAGCGTCTCATAAGGAAAATATCGTCTCCTACACCTAAGTTAGCACAAAGGTAGCGAAATGCAACGTGACTTACGGAACACGTGTATGTACTTTAGTGGTGAAATATACTGTATTTCTCATAAGTGATAGATTTGGTTATGTCTCATGTGAAAAAACACGTAAACAATGCAGTGTGTTGTCGTAAGAAAAATATCGTCTCCTACACCTGAGTTAGCACAAAAGTAGCAAAATCCAACGTGACATACAGAGCACATGAATGTACTTTAGTGGTGAAATATACTGTATTTCTCATAAAATGATTTATTTGGTTATGTCTAGCGTAACCAACACGTAATAAGCGCACCGCATGCTTGTGACAAATTCTCGTGTGCAAGACAATTAGTGCTACCTTTGGGCTAAGTCAGGTGTAGGAGACGATGTTTTTCTAACGAGCCCGCACCGCACTGTTTACATGTTTTGTTCACATGAGACATAACCAAATCTATCACTTTATAAGAAATACTGTATATTTCAGCACTAAAGTATGTGCATGTGTTCCTTAGGTCACATTGCATTTCACTACTTTCACGCTAACTCAGGTGTAGGAGATCATATTTTCCTTACGAGAACACTCTGCACTGTTTACATGTTTTGTTCACATGAGACATAACAAAATCTATCACTTTATGAGAAATACAGAATATTTCACCACTAAAGTACCTGCACGTGTTCTGTAAGTCAAGTTCCATTTTGCTACCTTTGCGCTAACTCAGGTGTACAGGACAATGTTTTTCTTACGAGCACGTGGTTCACTCTTTCATTTTCTTTTCACATTACACATAACCAAATCTATCACTTTATGAGATACATAGTACATTTCACCACTATAGTGCATGCACATATTCCATTGGTCACATAGGTGTCCCCTACCTGTGCGCCAAGTCAGGTGTTGCAGACGCTATTTTTGTAACGATAACACACTGCATTGTTTCCGTTTTTATTTCACATGAGACATAACCAAATCTATCACTCTATGAGAAACACTTCACCAGTGAAGTACATGCACATCCTCTGTATGTCACGTTGGATTCTGCTACCTTTGCGCTAAACTCAGGTGGT
Source organism: Coenobita brevimanus (assembly GCF_032717465.1). Classification (NCBI taxonomy): domain Eukaryota; kingdom Metazoa; phylum Arthropoda; class Malacostraca; order Decapoda; family Coenobitidae; genus Coenobita; species Coenobita brevimanus. The sequence continues at coordinate 15,116,972 of NC_137059.1, forward strand.
AGATGATGTTTTCTTACGAGCATGGGGTTCACTCTCCCATTTTCTTTTCACATTACACATAACCAAATCTATCAATTTATGAGATACACAGTATATTCCACCACTAAAAGTACATGAACGTGCTCTGTAGGTCACATGTGCAATACCTCAGGCATCGCACCACAATATTTTCTAACAAGAACGTGGTGCAGTGTTTACATTGTTCCACACAAGCATACGGTAAACATATCACTATAACATTCATGCTTTATTTCACACAACAAGCATACGGAATAAACATAACGGTATAAAATGAAATATCCCTAAGCCTCCTCCATTTCATCCCCTCATGACAACAGCATGCCGTGGCTGTAAGGCATATGTGACTCATGCCCTAGCCAATATTTTATCTTGTACACTCATTGCACTGTACTCCTATTTATTGCACTATAACACTATCCCACCTACATCAGCATAAAAAATGATTTCATCAACACTTTGCCAATTATTCCGTTCATGACAACGCCGTGTCGTAAGGCGGTTTCTTGTCTCCCCCTAAAGCTGCTGCACGTTTCACCATTTCCTTGCTCACTAGCTATTGCACACTGTATTCACTTGATTCACTATCACTATTTCAATGATTGAATACTCACATCTGGTGCAGGGCAGAGGCAGTGTAGTTGTGGGGCCACGGCGAAAAACAGGTAGCACAATCTTCGTTGGACCAACGGTTGATAATGGCCAGGAATAATTCACAAGCATCTAATTTCCTATTGCAAACACCAAAGCTAATCACAATAGTGCCCAATAAAGTACAGACAAGCACTATTGGTATAGTGAAATATGACACGCACCTGGGACGGGGGTAATGGAGGAGGTTTAACCCCTTAACTGCGGGGCGTCACTTTCGTGACGTTTGGGAGCAAGGGATCATACCGTGGGGCGACACTTTTGTGATTCTGTGTTATTTTGAATTCGCCTGGGCTTTCAAGTGGTGGCTTGTATCATCTATCAGTACTGCTAATGTCCAACACTAGTCAGCACTCCTAATCTCATCTGTACTCCCATCCATTGTTGACAATTTAGCCATTTCTCCCCGTTCTTGACTTCCCTCCCTACCTCCCCTCCATTACCCTATCCTCTCGCCTGCCTGGCCATGCTAAGTAAATCTTCCCTGGAATTTTTCACTGATTTCATCCATTGAAATAAGCCCTATGCCATATTCTTATACCAAATAACATATACAAGAAAGAAATAAGGTAAGTGAGAGTGCCATACACCTAGAATTGGCTAATTATCACCTGACAATACCTCACATGCACTCATTAGCTAATTTTCGCTTTTTATTTCCCCTTGAAATATGCCATATAATCTATTTTCGTAATAAAAATATATATAAGAAAGGAAGGGAGAAGCCTAAGTGATATTTACATTCACCTGGAACTACCTAATTTATTATGTATTGACTTGGTTTCCTGCCAATCATTTCACTGCTATATATTAGCAGGTCTCACAGGGCTGAAGTTGGTAGTATTGCACTCACCCTAGCCAGGCAGCAGGAGGCCACTACTATCAGATCACTGTCGTCTTTGAAGGTGGGAGTATGTCTGATTAGCTCCTGCTAACTTCCGCCGCTTTCTAGCCCCATGCAAAGGGCCCTGTGACCTTTACCCCCTACTAAACCTCGTGTGGAAAGAGGTAAAGGGCTGACAATTGATAGAGAGTGACTACGATCTTTTTATTGAGTAAAACAGTGCAAGTGGAATTGTAAAAAATGTGTAAATAATGTGTAAACAGCAACTGAAAGCAATGAATGTAAATATAAGTGAACAGTGGAATATAGTTTTATAAGTTACTTCAAGTGACAGTGCATAACACAGTGTAAATAAAATAGAAATGTAAATAATGTAAATAAAATAGAGAACGTAAATAGAAATGTAAATGAGTAGTATTATAAGAATACGAGTATATATACTAGGAGTAATGAAAGTGAAAGTTTCACTCTAGCATGTATGAATACTATGAGTTATGAGAGTGAAGGTGAAAGTGACATTCACTCTCAATGCTAGTATACAGGACGAGAAAGTGAATGCTACGTATTTTACTGAAAGATATTGAATCCCTACAGTGACAATAAACTACTATTATTGAAGGAAACTTATGGATAAAGACTGTAGATATATATGTGTTATATAGTAACAGATATATAAACTGTGAGTGTTTTTTTGAATAATAGACAACACTAGCGGCGAACGATCGGAAGTGGGATGGTCATACGCCCTCGTAATTTTCATTACTTTCACAGTGTTTTTTTTTTTTGGAGTATGGATTCCAAACTATTTCAGAATCATAGAATAGTGTTTCTAGTGATAATATCAGGCTGTGGTAATCATATTACGAGTTGTCGGGAAGTGTAAAGTGGAGACTTCTTTACCCAACTTCAGAGGTCTCCACAAGTCCTACGGTACTCGACGAAGGCTCAACAAACACCCAAGGAGAAAGCTGAAGGTATGTGCCATAAGTATATGTGATTTTAATTTTCTAGGACTAATAACTGATTTTTGGCAAATATTTTTAGAGAGTCTGTCGGAGCGCGAATATGCCCGCGGGAGCCGCAAGTCAAAGCAAAACAAGCCCGAGGTTTAAGGGTTAAAGGGACACGACCATGCACTACCTTCTCCCCTGACAGCCAGTGTGGTACTAATCAACCTGTCTGCGCTGCCGCACATCTTGGGACCAACAGTTGCCAACTAATTACTTTTGACAAGAGCCGGGCAAGCTATGACGTGTCCAAAAATGACACAAATCACCCCAAAACTTAGTTTTGGAAGAATTTTTTGTACTTTTATGACGCTAATTGCGTCACTGTGCATTTACGAGGAAAGACAATAATGACGCAAAATGCATCACCGCATATGAAAGGGTTAAGAATATATGGAGTAGATGGGAATTTGTTGAATTCCGTGGAGAGTATGTATGAGAGTGCTAAGGCTGCAGTGAGTGTGGATAAAGAAATGAGTGAATTCTTCTATCTGAAGGCTGAATTGAAACAGGGATGTGTCATGTCTCCATGGTTGTTCAATCTGTATATGGATGGGGTTATAAAAGAGATACAAGGTAGGGCAGTGGATGTTGGAGCAGCAGTGTTTGGAGAGAGCAGTGTTTGGAAACTCCTTATACTGTTCTTTGCAGATAATACTGTGTTGTTAAGTGAAGATGAGGGGGAGCTACAAGGCTTCATGGATGAGTTTAGGAAAGTGTGTAAGAAATGGAATCTAAAGGTGAACATAGGGAAGAATACAGTTATGGTCTTCAAGAGAAGTGAAGTCAGTGAATGTACAATGACGAGTGATGAGGAAACAGAAAATGTGTATGTGTTTAAGTGCCAGTGTGATCGGTAAGGATGGAAGTTTAGAGGGTGAAGTGTTTGAAAAGGTACAACAAGGAAGAAAGGTTGCTGGTTCCTTGAATGCAGTGATAAGAAACAGAGAATTGAGCATGTATGTGAAAAAGTTACTGTGACAGTACTGTGATACCAACTCTAACATATGGAAATGAAGCTTGGACTTTGTTGGAGGGACAGAAGTCAAGAGTGAGAGCAGTGGAAATGAGTTATTTGAGAGGAACATGTGGAGTCACATGGAGAGACAGACTGACAAATGAAGATATGAAGAAGCATTGTCGTGTGGCTGTGGATGTAATAGGAAGCATTAAGAGAAATACACTAAGGTGGTTGGCCATGTGGAGAGGATGGTGAGTCAGAGACTGATGAGGAGAGTGTATGTGAGTGAGGTGGATGGGGGAGAGGGAGGGGGAGGCCAAGGAGGGATGGAGTGGAGAGGAATATGAGAGAGGGAGGTGTGAGCTGGGAGTAGGGCAGTGCAACGGTATTGGACAGGGTGACATGGAGGCAATTTGTTTGTGGCTACCCCATACGGGATTAAGGCGTCTGGCAATAGATAGTACAGTGGAGTCTCTTTTATCCGAAATTCCTTTAATCATAATATGCCTTTAACCGTAAGTTTTACCAAAACGTTTTCATTTTGATTAACCGCAAAAATCTGAAATCTATCCGAAAATTCATACACGGCGGGCTTGTTTCGCACCATTAGCGTTAGTTTACGGTTGCTCCGCTAGTCACTAGTGCGAGTGTTGGTAGCACCAGTCCCCATCCACCTTGGAAGATTTGGATGATGTGGGAAATGATGTGGATGATGAGGAAATGACTGAATAAGGAAACAGAAAATATGAAAAAACAATTAGGTTTAAGACTTTATTTGTTCAAATTACTTACAGGAAATAGTGTAATTGTTATGGTGAAGGTTTAAGTTTATTTGAGTGAAGGTTTATTTAACCCTTTAACCGCGGGCATTGTTTTGCCCCGACTGGCCTCTCCTGCGGGGGTTTCAGCCAAATGTAAACAAACCTTTAAATCTTAATAACTCTGCACAGAATAAAGCTAGAGAAAAAAATAAGGTACCAGTAGAAAGTACTAACCTTCAGCTTTGCACTGATGTAGGTTTCATGACTTTGTTGACTTTCACAGGACGGGAAGTGCCGTTAGAAGTGAGGGGTGTAAAATCACTATTTTACGCCCCACACACCAGTACCAAATGCCAACCACTCTCTGATAATAGTACTATAAACATATATGAACACTGCACATACGATAAACACCCACTCTGTGTTCACTGAGGTAGGTAAAAGGCACTGTAGTTGCCCGCCCTTCACTGCGGCATCAAACGCTTACTGACGTTTGGTTAGCGGCGATGTTTTCATTATTTCTAACTTCTATTGCTATTTTATATATAATCTGGGGAATATACATTATATTTACACTGCACTTATTACTATATTGCGTCACTGTCGCATCACAGAATTACACAAGTGCCGCAGATCTTCTTATTACCATATCACTTATATACTGGCCATATTTACATAATTTTCTAGGTAAAATATCTCTTATTACTATATTATACAATTATTGGTAAAGCACGTCACTGTCGCATCACAGAATCACAGCAGTGCCGCAGATTCTCTTATTACAATATCACTTATTATACTGGCCAATATTTACATTGTTTTCTAGGCAAAATATCCCTCATTACTACATTATCCATTATACAATTATTGGTAAAGCACATCACTGTCGCATCACTGTATATCACTGTCACTGTCAGTATTTACTCAGAGAGTGGTACTCGACAAAGCACGGAGTCACACAGAGAGCGACTTGACATTCCTGGCACTGGTGTGTGCTCATTTTTCTCGTCCGAGGCCTCCGTGTGGTGTTATGACACACTCTGCAGCAGCCCTGTGACAACCTGCCGCCTGCGGTAAGAGGCAATTTCACAAGCTGGTGCCGGCTCATGTAATTGCAGCACTCAAGACGGTCAGGTTGTGTGTCAGAGTGTCGCCTCGGGACCAATGCCGTCACCTGACCAAATCGTGCAAGCAGCTGCAGCACGACAGTCTTGGAGAACTGTCTCAGGGATGGTTGCCTTATGCCCCCGACTTGTGTCTTGTAGAGGAGGAAGGCGTTGAGCATGCACATATCGAGCATGTGCAGGCAAGCCTTCCTGTACCATCGGGTGTTTCTCCTGAGACAGTTTATTTCGCCAATCATCATGTCAGACTTATCAACAAGTCTCATGTTGATATTGTAGTCAATGACGGCATCGGGCTTCATGATTGGCTCTCCCATCCTGTAGCTGACCTTCCCAGTTCTCTGCAATTCCCCCTTGTGGATGGTGCTGAGCATATTCACGACCTTCTTGTCGTGCCACCTGATCGCCAGAAGCTTGTCTGACTTCTTCAGGTGCACATCTCCCTTGGATGAGGATGATGCTTTGGGGAAACTTGGCCACTCTTTCCTATGGCTCTGTACAGTGCCCACAGTGCCAATGCCATGTTCAGCCAGGTATTTGGCGAGTTTCGGTGCTGTGTAATAATTGTCTGTGTACAGCACATGATTCCCACCAAAATACCTCTCCATCAGCACTTTTACAACGGAGCCAGAGAAGCCAAGGGGGTCTTTCCTGTCCACGTCCATTGTACTTGCAGAGTAGATCACGAAATCAAGGATATACTCCGTCTCACAGTCACACAGCACAAAGAACTTTATCCCAAAGCGGTGGCGTTTGCTGGGGATGTACTGCATGAATTTGAGACGTCCTCTGAACAATACCAGGGATTTATCTATGACGACTTTTTGCATAGGACGGAAAAATCGTATAATTCGATCCCTAATCCTGTTGAGAAAATCCCTCACTTTCCACAAAGGGTCAGTTTGGGACGGGTTTCCATCGTCAGCGAAGTGCAGGTATCCTAGCAGCTGTCGGAACCGATCTCGTGACATGTACTTCCCGAATGTTGGGATAGAAGTAATGTCATCAACCAGCCAGTACTCCTCCAACTCATGTCTCTTGATATGGGGCATCAAGAACATGACAGCAAAGAACGCATACAGCTCTCTGATCCCGACAGGCAACCACGACACTTGCTTTGGTGAGCCAATAGGTCCCAGCCCTTCTGTTGCACACTGAGCTGCATACCTATTGGTCTCATCGCTGACAAACTGCACGATTTCGTCATCCATGAAGGCCAGGAAGTAGTCAACAAAATCATCTCCTTCGTTGCATGAGAAGGCAGGCTGTATTCCCGCATTTGTCATGGCAAATGGCGGATTGTGTGGCTGAAAATCAGCACCGTCAGACCAAACAAATGCATCCACTTTCCCGGTGCGTGGTTCAGTGGAAGTGGCAGGTCGCATTGCACTCTTTTCCCCGTGAGAAGGAGCTGAGGTGGAGGCAATGGGTGAGGCAGGAGGTGAGCGGGAGGGGGGTGAGTGGGGGGTGAGTGGGGGGGTGGCGAGGGTGAGGGAGCTGGGCGGGGGGCAGGCGGGGGGGGGGGTTACTGACCTGGTGTGTGGTGAAATCCAACCCTTTCTTCCCCGCTTATCACCTCGCTTATCACCCAGCTTTGCCCTCCTACTGCCACGCATCCCCTTTGTTCTAGGCCGGCCTGCCCTGCCTACCCTGCCTGCACGGCCTGCCTTCCCTTGCTGTGCAGGCTCTGGGAATTCATATTCCTCAGATGATGTAGACTGAGAAGAGGGCACAGCAGAAGATGAAGAAGATGTGAGGGCAATAGGGCTAGGGGAACGGGAAAGTGGTGGGAAATGCTTGCTAGGGCCTGGTGTAGGAGACGTAAGTTTACGCTTCACTCCCTTCCCACGTGTAACACCAATTTTCCCCATACGCGCCTTCCCTTTCCCAGAGTAAGTTGGGGGCGGTGGGGGGGAAACAACATGGTCACTTTCATCACTGTCACTGTCAATGCTAAACGGTTCACCACCGATCACTGCAAAATCGTCACTACTACTTGCTGTAAGTGTATTACTCTCACTGCTACAATCCAGAGTTGTACTTACAGTTTTATCCAGCTCTGTCCTAATTTCTGGGGTGCTCAACCCCTTCTGCCTCGCCGTCGGCAGTTCCTTCCTCGGTGTAGAGGTCGAAGGCACACTAGCACTAATAATTTCCCAGGAGGAAGCGAGCGATGATGACTCAGGACGGAGCGCCATTATCACGCACAGAGCTGGACAGATACTGACTGATGCGTGTCAGGGTAGGGGTGGAGGGCCCCTCGGGGTGGGAGGAGGGAGGTGTGGGATGGCTGGTGTGAAAGAACTCGACAGCTACTCTTGCGTGAGACAATCTGCACACAGGAAAAACACGCGGTGTTCAAAATATTCACGAACATTCCAGAATGACACCTGCGGTTTGGTACAGTTTTGTCAATGTCATTCTGGAATGACACCCGCGGTTAAAGGGTTAAGCTGACAGTTTCTATTACAGTTACAAAAGTGCACTTACATATGCAGTTACTCGTTTCGTTTCGTTTTCGTTTCGTTTTTAAAGGCTCCAAGATGCTTGCATGTGTCAGCCTTGGTCACCTAATGGCGGTTCTCCACGCTGCACGATCCATTGCAGCCTCCCTGTTCAGTCCCTTAACCCTAAGGTCACAATTAATGACCTCGTCCCATGTCTTTCTCGGTCTACCCCTCATAACCCCACCCCCAATATTAACACTTCCCACCTTCCTCACCCAATTATCATCCCCCATCCTCTCCACATGCCCAAACCACCTCAATCTACCTCTCCTCATCACAACACCAATACACTCCAGTCCCATCCTACCTCTCAACTCTTCCATTGTAAACCCAGCCCCTCCAGACCTTGGACGCAGGGACGCACTGCACATCCACCTAATCATTGTCATTTCTGTATGTCTGAGCCGGCGAATATCTTCCTCCTTCACTGCCCAGGTCTCACTGCCATACAGCATTACACTCCTAACACATGCTGCATACAAAGACCCCTTAGCATGTAGGGAGAGCCCTCTCAATGTCAGGAGAGGCAAAAGCTCCCTGAACTTCTTCCAACCACTTCTCACCCTAGCCACAGAGCTAGCTCCAGCCCCACCTCCAGCACACAACATGTCTCCCAAATAACAAAACTCTTCCACACACTCAAGAGATTCACCAGCAAGTTCAATCCTTTCACGTCTGACAATCTCCACCTGCTCACCCAGGCACGCCGTACACATCAAATCAGCATTATCTCGCAGTCTACCACTGATACCACTACATCTCTTATGCACCCATTTATCACACACACCGCACAAGATGGAATTACTTCCCATGCCCTTGTGGCAAACTGCACATGGCCACTCTCCCTCGTCTTTGACAGTACCGCCACCAACCCTAGATATCATCACTTTTGTTTTATCTGCATTTACCCTTAAACCCTTTTGCCCCATACCATCTCTCCACTTCCTAAACCTTTCCTCCGCCTCCCTTTCGTTCTCTGCAATCAACATCAAATCATCAGCATACAACAATTCCCACGGGAGTCCGTTTCTAAAGTCACGTGAAAGGGCTTCAAGTACCATGATAAACAACATGGGACTCAAGACTGACCCCTGATGAACACCAACATTCACGGAAAACTCATCACTCAAATCTCCTTTCACTCTCACCTGGGTGTGAGCACCCACATACATAGCCATAACCACCCTAACCAGCCACTCCTCCAAGCCAAGCTTTCTCATTGCCCACTTCACCACCTCTCTAGGGACTCTGTCAAAGGCCTTTTCCAAATCAACAAAAACAAAGCTCCCTTCTCCTACCAATATATTTTTCCTGAAGCTGTTGAACAATGAATATGGCATCAGTGGTCTCCCTACCTGGCATAAACCCAAACTGCATCTCATCAATATTCACTCTTTCTCTGATCATACCTTCTAAAACTCTCTCCATTACCTTCATTATCTGATCTAAAAGCTTTATACCTCTATAATTTCCTCTTTCCAGGGCATCACCTTTCCTTTTATGCACATTTACAATTACACTCTTCAGCCAATCATCTGGGACAACACACTCATAAATAATCCTATTTATCAGGTCAGTGACTAAACTCACCCCTATATCGCCTGAGGCCTTCAACATTTCGGCAGTCAACCCAGACTCACCTGCTGCCTTCCCCACCCTCATCCTGCCTATTGCCTCACGCACAGTAGCAGTATCAATCAAAGGCCAAGGGCCAGACACTGGATCTGCTGGCTCCAAACCTTCCCTGTCCCAGTCAAACTCCTCATTCAACAACCGGTTATAATGCTCTCTCCATACATCTTTAATATCCTCACTGTTCACCACTACCCTTCCTTCATCATTCTTCACACATTGCTCACCTATAATATCCCGATTATCCCTCTTCACCCGACCTACCACCCTAAATATATTTTTCCTTTCCCCATGATTTAGGTTATCAAGATCAAGTAATTGTCTCTGTGACTCAGACTTTGCCCTGTATACCTCTCTTCTAGCCTGTGCTTGGCAGCCAAATATTCCTCTTTGCTACCACCCTTCTTCCATTCCCGGAAAAGCCTTCTTTTCTCCTTAACTGCAGCTTCTACACCCTCATCCCACCACCAAGTTACTTTATGTCTTGGTGGTCCTCTTGTCCAACTGCATGTTACATCAGTAACTCTCAAGAAGTTGTTCTTGAGGGCTCTGTACTGTTCATTAACGCCTCTGTCTACAGCTCCCTGTTCAGCCACCACTCTCCTCAACTTGCTATAGAAGGCATCCCTTACTACTTGGTTTTTCAGCTTCCATATTTTCCTCCTAGGTACATAAGTCCTCTTTTTCATCACTTGTTCTTTAACCCCTACACCGCGGGCTTGTTTACCAATTACTTGCGTGTCCCGCGGGGTTATTTGGGCTCCGACAGACTCTCAAAAAATATTTGCTAAAAATCAGTTATTAGTCCTAGAATAATAAAATTACATATGCTTATAGCACATACCTTCAGCTTTCTCCTGGAATGATTGTTGAGCCTTCGTCAGTTTCCGTAGGACTTGTGGAGACCTCTGAAGTAGGGTAACTAAGTCTCCACTTTACACTTCCCGACAACCCGTTATATGATTACCACAGCCAGATACAAACACTATAAACACTATTCTACCATTTTCAAGTAGTTTGGGATCCATACTAAAAAAAAAACAGTGTGAAAGCAATGGAAATTACGAGCGCGTCTGATCGCCGCACTTGCGCTAGTTCGCTCTACACACTCTGTCATTTATTATTCATAAAACCCCTCACACTTTATATTTCTATTACTATATCACACTTATATATATCTGGAGTCTTTCTCCATAAGTTTCATTCAGTCGTATTATTTTATTGTCACTGAAGTCATTCTATTTTTCAGTCAGTAAAATACGTAGAGAGCCACGGATTCACTCTCACTGTTATAACATAAATTATTTGTACTCATATTCTTATATTACTAATTACTTACATTACTATTTACATTTTCTATTCTATTTTCAATATTTACCCTTCTATTTTACTTACAATATGTTATTCACTGTCACTTTCAGTAAGATGAAACTATAGTACACTGTTCAATCATATGAACTGAACATCCATTGCTTTCACCTGCTATTTACACATTATTTACACATTATTTCCAAATAATTCTGCTTCCACACTTGCACTGTTAGAACTGCTTCTGGCTGTGATAATCGAAGAAGCAGGTTACACAGAGGGGAACCTGGCATTCAGCGCACTGCCAAGAGGTGCGTTTATGCTCAGGTGTGCGGCGTGTGGTATGCGCACATACCTGACACCAGCGAATCGCAGCCTTCCTTTTCCCTGTGGCAGGCATTAGCTCAAGTCTGTGCCGATCCATATACGCCCTCTGCTCAAGTCGGTCGGGAAGTGTAACTGGATGGCGCCTTGGAGTTGCTGCTTGCACCTTACCATATTTTTCCAGCAGCTGCTGGACACAAGTCCTGGCGAACAACCTCAGGGAGAAGGACTTGGGTGGCTTTACCTTCATCTTGTACAGGATGAAGGCGTTCAGCATCGTCATATCTATGAGATGCAGAAAAACTTTCCTGTACCACCTAGTATTCTTCCTGAGGCAGTCGATCTCACCAATCATCATGTCGGACTTGTCCACCAGCCGCATGTTTATATTATAGTCCAACACAGCATCAGGTTTCATCACAGGTTCGCCTGTCCTACGGTCGACCTTCCCACTGTCTCTCATCTCCCCCTTATGTACGGTGGTGAGCATGTGCACGACTCTCTTGTCATGCCACCGTATTGCCAGCATCTTCTCAGACTTGCGTAGGTGCACGTCTCCTCGCTGCGAGGTTCCTGCCTCTGGGAATTTGGGGAAGTTGGCACGATTACTTTTGACAGTGCCGCAGGAGCCAATGCCGTGCTCAGAAAGGTATTTGGCAAGTTTCCGTGCTGTATAGTAGTTGTCTGTATACAGCACATGATTCCCACCAAAATACTTTTCTAGGAGCACTTTCACTACACAGCCTGAGAAGCCAAGGGGGTGTGTTTTATCGAGATCGACAGTGCTGGCTGAATAGATGACGAAGTCAAGGATGTACCCCGTCTTACAGTCGCACAGTACAAAGAACTTAATTCCAAAGCGATGGCGTTTGCTTGGAATGTACTGGACAAACCGAAGACGTCCTCTGAACAGAACCAAGGACTCATCAATGACAACCTTCTGAAATGGGTGGAAGAATGACATGAACTTATCCTTCATTCTGTTCAGAATCTCCCGGATCTTCCAGAGTGGGTCGGTTTGGGAAGGTACATCATTATCGGCAAAGTGCAGGTTTCCCATGATGTTCCGGAAGCGATCTCTGGCCATGTACTTGTTGAAGGTCGGTGAGGGTAGTAAGGGGTCCATGGACCAGTATTCTTCCAACTCATGCTTCTTGGAGTGTGGCATAAGAAGCATGAGGGCAAAGAACACATACAGCTCCTGCACTCCCAGCATGGTCCACTGTTGCATCTTGGCTGCACCTGTACCACTAGCAGCACGTTGTGATTCGAACCTGTTAGTCTCATCACATATGTGCTGCATGACTTCGTCATCTAGGAAGGCCAAAAGGTAGTCGACACACTCAGCATTTTCGTCCATAGTGAAGGCAGGCTGAACTCCTGACGAGCTCTCATCGAAAACCAGGTTTTCGGGGACAAAATCTGACCCTTCCGTCCACGCGAAGGCGTCCAGGATTCCCTGGTGTGGCGGTGGAGGGATGGTGGTGGTGGTGGTGGTGGAGGTTGGCTGAGAGGGAGGCTTATCACGGTCAAGGTCACTCGCACTGACCCTAGGTTGCCGTACAGCACTAGCAGCCCTTACCCTACTAGCTACACTACTTCTCACTCTCTTAGATCTACCTCTACCTCTACGGCCGGCCTTCACTGTTGATGCTGGTGGTGACTCCGACGACGAAGACTCCGGAGATAACTCAGCCAACGATGATGACGAGATGAGTAAAGCGGGGCTTGGGGAACGGGGAGGTGAATGATCTCGTGACTCATGGCGGGCTGGGTCACGTGGGGGCATTGTTCTGGGGCTAACACGCCGCCTTTTCACTCCCTTCCCAAATTCTTTTCCTTCCTGCACTAAAGGCTACACACAGATTCACACAGATTCACTGGTAGGAGCACTTGTTGTCGCTGTTTCTGGCGCGATAAGTTCACCCGGCTCATCACACGATTCACCGGAATCGTCAAAATCGCTGTCCATTATTATCATCGACAATTCAGCAAGTTCTCGTGCCACTGCAGAGTCACTGAGGCCTTTCCTGCTTGCCTCAACACTTTTCTTGGGGGTAGAGGTCACGGGGCCCTTTGCAATGGGCGCAGAAGCGGCAGGAATGGCGGGGCGCGAGTGCGACATGTTGTCTCTGCAGTGGAGGACAAGGAACTAAATGCCGCGGCTTATCTGAGAAGGGAAGGGTTGACAATGACACTTTAGGCTGACTGCTGCTAACTTACATGCTAATTTTTTATAGGTAGAAAATCTCGGCAATAAATAAAGAAATAGGTAGTTCCAGGTGACTGTAAATGTCAATTAGGATTCTCCCTTCCTTTCTGATATATATTTTTATTACAGACATCGATTACAAGGCATAAATCAAAGGGGAAATTACCGTGGTAATGTAGCGAATGAATGCACGTGAGGTTTTGTCAGGTGATAATTGGGCAATTTCAGGAGTATAACACTATCACTTACCTGTTTTTTTTTTGGTATATATTATTGGGTAAAAATATTGGGCATAGGGCTTATTTCAATGGATGAAATCTGTGGAAAAAGAAGAGGGAAATTTCCGTAGCGCAGCGCGGCGTGAGAGGTGAGAGGAGAGGGTAATGGAGGGCAAGTAGGGAGGGGAGTCAAGAAGGGGGTAAATTATCTGAGAAGGGAAGGGTTGACAATGACACTTTAGGCTTACTGCTGCTAACTTACATGCTAATTTTTTATAGGTAGAAAATCTCGGCAATAAATATAGAAATAGGTAGTTCCAGGTGACTGTAAATGTCAATTAGGATTCTCCTTCCTTTCTGATATATATTTTTATTACAGACATCGATTACAAGGCATAAATCAAAGGGGAAATTACCGTGGTAATGTAGCGAATGAATGCACGTGAGGTGTTGTCAGGTGATAATTAGGCAATTTCTGGAGTATAACACTATCACTTACCTTTTTTTTTTTTGGTAAATATTATTGGGTAAAAATATAGGGCATAGGGCTTATTTCAATGGATGAAATCTGTGGAAAGAGAAGGGGGAAATTTCCGTAGCGCAGCGCGGCGTGGGAGGTGAGAGGAGAGGGTAATGGAGGGCAGGTAGGGAGGGGAGTCAGGAAGGGGTTAAAATAGCTAAAATGTCAACAATGGATGGGAGTACAGATGAGATTTGGAGTGCTGACTAGTGTTGGACATTGGCAGTACTGATATATGATACAAGCCACCACTTGAGAGCCCGGGATAATTCAAAATAACACAGAATCACAAAAGTGACGCCCCGCGGTATGATCCATTGTAGCCGAGCGTCACGAAAGTGACGCCCCGCGGTTAAGGGGTTAAGCACCATATCACAAATCAATAGTTTTTGCTGCTGCACACACTCCTCACTTCCTATAACTTTAACATCCCTCACTAACCTCCTATCGGCCCTCCTAACCAGAAAATGATCTATCTGACTGCTATTTCCCCCAGACTCATACGTAATTAACCTACTGTCTCTTTTCCTAAAATATGTGTTGCAGACAATCATGTCTGTTGCCTCCCCAAACTCAAGTATCCTTTCCCCTTCTGCATTCCTTAGACCATACGCACAACCCCCATGCACTCCTTCATAACCTTGTGCTGCTTCACCTACATGACCATTTCAGTCCCCTCCCAAAATCACTATCTCATCATCCCCCATACCACCCACTACACGTATTAAATCTCAAAATCTATCTTTCTCTGATTCATCCAATCCTGCCTGTGGAGCATATGCCGATATAATCGCAGCTATCTTTCTTCCCAACAGAATTTTCACTACCAATATCCTATCGCTTACTCTCAAAACATTCATAACATAGTCAACCCATTTCTCCGCAACCATCACACCAACACCTCCATATCCGTCTGTCCCCCCCCCTGCAAAACAACTTATAGCAACAGTCCTTCCCAACAATCTTTCTGGCTGATCCACCCCTGTACCGGACTTCCTGCAAACATGCCACATCCACCCACCTCCTACTGAATGCCTCAACGACTTCCCCCGCTCTTCCCCTCAAACTTCCCACATTCCATGAACCCACCCTCATCCCCATGGGTGATTTACTGTCCTCAGGCTTGCTTTGAAACTTATTTTGTTTTGTCATCTTCAGTATTAATAAAGGGGGACAAACACAGCACAGGTCCCACTCACTGCACAGTCCCAGGTCCAGGCAATGGATCTGGGACCCCTAGCCCACCAGCTTACCTGTGGCTGTGGTAGTGGCCTCGGGGCACCCTGCCAGGACAGCTGCAGGGACACCCTCCAAGCGCATCTTGGCACTGCAACTATCCCACCATTATACACCCACTGATAGGGCAGCCTCCTGGGGTGCTACTCCCAGGTTCGGGCCCCTCTCTATTGGGCGGAAGCGGCAGCCTGGGAACCGCAATGCCCTGTACCCTCTAGCACAGGCCCGAGCCCCATCTCGCCCTGGACCCACGATCTATGCTGGCGGAACCCCCGCCACGCCTCCCCCCAGAAGTCCGCCACTAGGTAGCGGGGGCAAAGTTTTCTGGCCGCATGCCCTTGCTGGCGCCAACCCCTGTAACGCAGTGGGATACGTTGGGTGAAATGTAAAGTGCATGTGGTGTAGTGCATAGATAGTTAGAGGAAATGTTTAGGAGAGTATGCTGGTCTACTCTCCATGTTACTGTCACACTGAAAAGGTCAGCAAAGGGGGATGGTCAGTTAGCTAGTGAAACAGGAGCTCTAGCTCTCCCTATCACCAGCATTCCCATTCCCTCGGGAGTAATACCCTGTTCGGCCCGTGCTACGGCCTCCTCCTAACCTCTTCCTTACAAATAATCCTTCAGCTTACACTGTTAATCTTTTCTCTCCATTGGGCTCCTCCGATCACAACCTTATTACCTTAACCTGTCCTATCGCTCTGGTACAGCCTGTGGACCCTCTAAAAAAACATCGTATGAGGCACTTTTGAGCTGCAGATTGGGAAGCCCTTAGGCAGTACTTCTTTGATTTTCCCTGGAATAATTATTGCTTCCATGGCCAGGAGTCATCTGATTGTGCCTTGCGCATTACCGAGGTTATTCTCTCGGGCATTGAAGCATAAATTCCCTTCTCATATCCTTTGACTAATGTAAGAAAGCCTTTGTTTAATCACACGTTCTAATGCTGTCTGCAAGAAGGAAAGGGCCTATAAAAGGTACCAGAACAAACCCACCCCTGAATCACATCTTGCTTATATTTCTCCCCGGAATCGTGCTAAGTCTGTTCTTCGTTCTGCTAAAAATAGTTTCATCCGTACTAAATGCTCTCAACTCTCTAACTCAAATTCTTCTCGCTCCTTCTGGCACCTTGCCAAAAACCATTCTAACAACTTTACTTCATCATCCTTCCCTCCTCATTTCTACTCTGATGGCTCTGTAGCTATTTCTACTGATAAAGCATATCTCTTCGCTCAGACTTTCTCCTCCAATACCACCTTAGATGATTCCGGTGCTGTTCTTCCATCACTTCCCCCCTCAGACTTCCTCATGCTGATAATAAAATTTCTTCAGCTGATGTATTTTCTGCCATCACAGGCCTCAATACTAACAAGGCATATAGGCCTGATGGAGTCCCTCCTGTTTTCCTCAAGAACTGTGCTTCTGTGCTTACACCCCGCCTAGGTAAACTCTTCTGCCTTTGTCTACCAACTTGTACCTTTCCTTCTTGCTGGAAGTTTGCTCTCATTCAGCCGGTCCCAAAGAAGAGTGACCATTCCTAATCCTCTGACTATCGTCCAATTGCCTTAACATCCTGTGTCTCAAAAGTTTTTGAGTCAATTCTTAACAGAAACATTTTAAAGCATCTTTCCTATCACAACCTTCTTTCTGATCGTCAGCATGAGTTCCATCAGGGACGCTCCACTGGCAATCTTCTCACCTACTTTCAGACTCCTGGTCATCCGTCTTTTGTGAATTTGGCTAAAGTTTTGCCATTTCACCTGACATCTTGAAGGCTCTTGATTGAGTCTGGAATAAATCTTTAATTTCCAAACTGCCCTCTTACGGTTTCTATCCTTCTATCTGTGCCTTCATCTCTAGCTTCCTTTCTGGTCATTCTATAGCTTCTGTTGTAGACAGCCATCGTTCTTCTAGATCTATCAACAGTGGTGTTCCTCAGGGCTCTGCCCTATTACCAACTCTTCCTTTTATTCATCAATGACCCTCTAAGCTGTACATCTAACCCTATCCACTCATACGCTGATGATTCCACCTTTCACCTTTTGTTCAGTTCCCACAATGTCCATCTCAGCAGTTACTTCAACAAACAAGGGATGAGGCTATGGCACACCTGATGTCTGACTTGGCTCGTATCTCTGACGGGTGAAAATAATCTAGTTGTTTATACTGCACCCCCCTGGGGGTAGGGGGGTTTTTCAAGAATACTCCCCCAGTATCCCTGCTTGTCGTAAAAGGGGACTAAAAGGGTTGGCGAAGGGTTAGTGCCCCTCCCCGGAAAACAACTAACTAAAGAAACAAACAATAAGCCTCGGACAAGGACTGACCAAACGATGACGACCAAGGACCGGACAAAGGACATTGTAATTGGAACTTGGAATGTAAGGGGAGTGAATGATGAGGTGAAAGAGAGAGAGATTGTCCAGGTGCTTGAGAATGCGAAAGTGGATGTTTGTGGAATAACTGAAACAAAATGGCGAGGAGAAAGTGTGAATGGGAGTATGGATGGGGTATATGTGCAGGAGTAGGTGAGAATGAGAGGGCAAAGGAAGGAGTATGTAAAGTTGTGAGTAAAAGATGGAAGAGGAGCATAAGACAGTATGGATCAGTTGGGTCAAGGATTGTGTGGGTAAAGTTGAAAGTTGGAATACAAATGTGGGCGATTGTGTGTGTGTATGCGCCAACGCAAGATTGTGCTACAAGAGTGAGAGAAGAGTTCTGGACAAATGTAGAAGTGTGCATGTAAAAGTTTGGAAGGAATGAGAGAGTGTTTTTGATTGGTGATATGAATGGTAAAGTTGGGAATGTGAAGGTGGATGGAATACTTGGTGAGTGGGGTGTGCCTGCTGAGATAGATGAGAATGGGAGTGCGTTAGTGGACATTTGTGCTGGGAGGGGGTTGGTGATAGCCAATACCCTCTTCAGGCATAAAATGATCCACAGGTATACATGGCAAGTGATGAGAAGGGTGGGTGGTTAACTGAATGAAAGGAAGGCAACGATTGATTATGTGTGTGTGGATGAAACGATGCGAAGATGTGTAATGGATGCAAGAGTTTATAGAGGTTGGGGGAGTGGACTTTCCGACCACTACTTGGTGGTGGCCAGAATTAGAGTTCAAGTAAGATGGAGGAATAGAAGAAGGGAAAGACGAGAGGAAGGACTAGTTGCAAGGAGAGTGGAAGGTTACAAGAGGATGAGAAAAAGGCAAAGTATAAGAGAGAAGTGGAGGAACGATTTGGCAAATATGAATTGGAGCAGATGGGAGACGTGGAAGGTGTGTGTAGAATATTTACAGAAGAAATATGTGCAGCATGTGATGTGGTGTGTGGAAGGAAGAGAAGACGGAGGGGGGTGCAAGGAACAGCGTGGTGGACTGAAGAGGTGAAATGGGCTGTGGCACAAAAGAAGAAAGCACACAATGAATGGATGAGAAATAGGGGCGTGGAAGAGGTTGAGAGGCGGAAGAGAGAGTTATATGTAGAAAGAAAGAGAGAGGTGAAAAGATTAGCAAGACAGAGTAAGAAGAGAGTGGATGAGGAATTTGGAAGGAATTTGAGTGTAAAGTGGAGGGACTGTAAGAAAATGTTCTGGAGAGAGGTAAAGAGTAAGACAGGGTGGAAGTGAAGTTAGCAGGGGAGTGAAAGATAAAAATGGTAGATTACTAGTGGAGAAGGGAGAAAAAGTGAACAGATGGAGAGAACACTTTGAGGAATTGTTGAACGTAGAGGATGGAAGTAATGTGAGTATAAGTGGCTGGGAGAAGGAGGGAGGTGAGAAGACAGGAAGAAATCAGTAGGACAGAAGTTGTGGAAGCAATGAAGAAAGTTAAATCAGGGAAAGCCCCAGGAATTGATGAAGTAGGTGGTAAAATGCTGAAGCATGGGAGAGAGATAGTAGTAGAATGGATGTTGAAGATGTGCAGATTGGCCTGGGAGGAAGGTAGAGTCCCAGAGGATTGGAAGTCAGGTATAATTATTCCCTTGTACCAAGGAAAAGGGGAAAAAGAAGTGTGTGGTAATCATAGGGGCATTTGTCTTCTTAGTATAATAGGAAAAGTGTATGGTAGGATACTTATTGACAGAGTTAGAGAAAGAAGAGAAATTAGTTGGAGAAGAACAGGGAGGCTTTAGGAAGGGAAGAGGTTGTGTAGATCAGATATTCATTCTTAGATCTTTAGTGGAAAAGTTTCTAGAGAAGGGAAAGAAGTTGTATGCGGCTTTCATGGATTTGGAGAAAGCATATGACAGGGTGGATAGACAAGGATTGTGAAAAGTGTTAAGAGTATATGGAGTAGATGGGAAGTTGTTGAATACTGTGAAGAGTATGTACGATGGTGCAAAGGCTGCAGTGCGTGTGGATGGTGAACTAAGTGAATTTTTCTCTTTGAAGGGTGGGTTGAAACAGGGATGTGTCATGTCTCCATGGCTGTTCAATCTGTACATGGATGGGGTAATAAAAGAAGTACAAGGTAGGGTAGTGGATGTTGGAGTGGCCCTGGTGAGAGAGGATAGTGTTTGGAAACTCCCTGTACTGTTGTTTGCAGATGATACTGTGTTGTTGAGTGAAGACGAAGGGGAGCTGCAAGGCTTGGTGGATGAGTTTGAGAAAGTGTGTAAGAAATGGAATCTAAAGGTGAATGTAGGGAATAGTCAAGTGATGGTCTTTGAGAGAGGTGAAGTCAGTGAATGTACAGCGAGGTTGGATGGTGAGGAATTGGAAAATGTGAGTACGTTTAAGTACTTGGGTAGTGTGATGAGTAAGGAGGTTTGGAGGGTGAAGTGCTTGAAAGGGTACAGCAGGGAAGAAAGGTTGCTGGTTCTTTGAAAGCAGTGATAAGAAACAGGGAAGTGAGCATGGAAGTGAAAAAGTTACTACATGACAGTATTGTGATACCAACTCTAACGTATGGAAGTGAAGCTTGGACGTTGTTGGAAGGACACAAATCAAGAGTGAGAGCAGTGGAAATGAGTTATTCAAGAGGAGCCTGTGGAGTCACATGGAAAGACAGGCTGATGAATGAGGATATAAAGGAGCATTGTGGTGTGGATGTGGATGTGATGGGAAGTGTTATGAGGAACACACTGAGGTGGTTTGGCCATGTGGAGAGGATGGAGGGTGAAAGACTGACAAAGAGAGTGTATGTGAGTGAGGTGAAGGGGGAAAAAGGGAGGGGGAGGCTGAGGATGAGACAGAGGGATGGGGTGGAGAGGTATATGAGAGAGGGGGGTGTGAGTTGGGAGCAGGGCAGTGACATGGCGGGGGACAGGGCGACTTGGAGGTGATTTGTTTGTGGCCACCCCAAACGGGATTGAGGCGTCTGGCAATAGATAAATAGATAGATAGTTTATACTGCAACAAAGACTCAGTTCTTATACCTATCAACCCGACAAAATCTTCCACAGGAGTACCCACTAATGTTTAATAATATTCAGCTTAATCCTGCACCATCCTTGAAGATGCTTGGGGTTTCATTCACTCAGGACTTATCTTAGAAAGATCATATTACATCTCTTGTAAAATCTGCTTCCAAGAGACTAGGTGTGCTAAGCCAACTCCGTACCTTCTTTACCCCAGCACAATTGTTGGCTTTATACACGGGTTTTATCTTCCCCTGTGTAGAGTGCAATTCTCGTGTGGGGAGGGTCCCCACATACAGCTCTTCTTAATAGGGTGGAGTCAAAGGCTTTTCGTCTCATTAACTCTCCTCCTCTTGCTGGCTTCCTTCAAAATCTGTTTCTTCACCACACTTTTGCCTCTTTATCTCTTTTCTAATGCTACTTCAATGGTCACTGCTCCTCTGAACTGTCTGCTTGCATCCCTCCACCTTTATGACGGGCGCGTAGCACCCGTCTAGCAACAAACTCTCATCCCTTTTCTGTCCAGCACTCTAATGCAAAGTTAACCGTTACTCCCAGTCCTTCATTTATGCAACAGGTCAACTCTGGAACTGTCTCTCTCTGTCTGTATTTCCTTCTAGCTATGATCTCCAGTCTTTCAAACACAGTGTGTCCAGGCTTCTCAAAATGATTGGATCTTGAATTTGGCTCTCTCTTGTATTTTGTTTTTCTTGTGTAGTGCCCGGAAGTGATAATGAGTTGTATCTAGTTTATTTTATGACCGAAAGTTCGATTAAGTGAGAGAATGTGGCCGAGGTATAGCTGTTTCCATGTGAACGTGATCAGAACGTATATTAAGTTACCTAGTTGCTAAGTCATTTTCTTTTCCCTACTGTAATTTACTAGTATTAAGTCTCTTTATAGTATAAAAACTCGAGTGGATGGGAATATGTGCCTATGGTCACGTACTCCAGCATAATGTACGCATGCATAAAGAGATGTAAGGCACGATGATTTTTATTTTTTCGATGTAAGGGTATAGAGAGAGATTGTTGTAAAGTAATTATTGTTACTAAAGAATGTCATTTTTTTCAGGTAATCGATTGTGAGGGGAAAAGCATCACACTGAGATCACGAGCCTATAGTAATGAAAATTTTCAATTGCATAAGCCATCATCCCCCCCCTCCCCCTTTCCATCATGTAGTGTTAGTGTGTGACTCACTCACCCACCGACGATGAAACGAGGCAGATGGTTGGTGCTGTAGTCATCCCCCCCCCCCCAAGGAATTCTCTGTTCAAAGCGTTGAGGTCAGCCCCAGTGAGTCAAGGTCTCGGTATCGAAGTCAAGGTCAAGAATAACAAAGGACTGGACCAGTGAACTATGTGCTCAGAGGGACGATTATGAAGAACCACACTAGACAGAACCTGGGACCAAGGAGCTAAGTTTGGTGGAATTTGATATTAGGACCATATACTTTTGAATAAAGTACCAACTGATTCAGGTTTAATCTGTAAGGCTAGTAGATGGGAAGATTTCTACTCACTTGTTTGGTCTTGTTAATACATATTTCCTCCCACTCAAACTTTATTGTTTGTATAACCCTTGAGAACTGGTGGTATAGGGATTACCTACTAGCTTGTTAATGTGTATCCCAGGAGTATTTTGGGAAATTGCGAAGGTTGGGCTTGGGTTGGCTGAGTGGAGACTGATTCCTGTCATTTTGGCACGCTACCACTCTTAACTTGACCACTTGAAAAGTAATAAACACAACCAAAGAGGCCGCTACTGGGAGAGAGTCTCCGTCAATCTGAGTTCCTGAACGTTCCAGCACACAGTGGTCATCACTAGTGACTTGATTTCTGCCCCTTTTGACCACGCAAAAGTGTGGATCACAGAGGTGCCCAGTACACTTGGAAGGAACAGTTTGTGGGCTTGTCGCCTTCGGTTCCTTCTTCCTAGTATAAAAAAAAAACTCTCTTGATATTTACCCATTGTTATATACTCAACGTTGCATGGGTCTGGTTAGTACTTGGATGGGTGACCGCCTGGGAACACCAGATGCTGTTGGCATCCCTACGTGTCAAGTGGGGTTGGTGGAGGATTAGTGCCCCTCCCTGTAAAACAATTAACTCTAAGCCCTTGACCACCCCGTTTGGATACATGGTGTCTGGCAATGGATGGATGGATGGATGGTTATATACTCTCTGCAAGTGCTATGGGTAATGTGGCACCTTTTTTATTTGGTTAAGGTTTAGAGTCTTGTGTTGGCCGATTAAGTGAAATTTTGATGAAATGACATGATATGGGCTCAAAGACTGGTACAGAACTTTTATTTAATTTACATAACCCCATTAGGAAGACACATTACGTAGATGACTGTCATCCCCTATCAAGATAATAGATCAGCCAACACCTGATATGAGCCTCTACATGTGTAGCAACACTATAGAGGAATGCCTATGTGGGGGAGAGTGAGGGGACGACTGCTGGGAGCTGTGGCCGTAACATGTTAACACTAGGCCAATTTAGAAGCCCGAATACACATTGTGTCACACTTGCAGTGAAGGTTAATCATTGCTTGCACTTAGCCAACTTCAAACAACGGGAATTGCAACTGTCCTAACACCACGTTCAGTGTTTACTGTAGATAATTCTATGAAGCTTTGTAAATGCAACCTCTACCAGCACTACTGAAATCCTTACAGGATATTAACGACTACATACTGCTAATGACACGCTCAGTGAGGTGCGTTTGGAGGGAAGTTGGGGATAGACTTGAGTAGTGCATGGTGGCCATGGCAATATATATAATTCATAATATTCCAATGTGTCCAGAAATCCAATGGTTATGTGTCATATTTATACAACCTCATTGATCTTACATAAAAGACAATGAAATTACATCTCTATGGCTCTTAGGTTCTCGCAACAGCCATGAGGGACCTGGCCGAAGCTAGGTCTTTCCTCATCCCACATTCTGCATTATATCTTAAAAGGTTTCTTATTAACTGTAACCACCACAGTGAGGAGTAACACACTTTAATGACTGTAATTCCTTTTCACATAAATAATGCACCTCATACTGTCTTCCCAACCTCCTCAAACATCCACTAGTTTTTCAAACCCTCTACCTCCTCTATCCCCGCATAAAAGCACCAACCATCCACTGCCTGCCTCGCCCAACTTTGCTTCCAATACACGTTCTAATACTCGGGTGGTTCACACCTCAGACAGCCCACACAATGAAAACACTGAGTGGTCAATGGAGCAGTGGAGGCAACTGTACTCCTTCATATCCTTGAGCTTCTTCACCTACATGACCATTTAAATCCCCTCCTAACACTACAATCTCATTGGCCCCCATACCACTTACTACACGTCTTAAGTCATCCCAAAATCTATCCTTCACTACCTCAACCAAGCCTGCCTGTGGGGCATACACCAATATAAAAGCAACCATTATCCAACCAAACAAAATTTTCATTACTATTATGCTATCACTGACTCTCATAACATTCATGACATATTCCATCCATTTCTCCCCAACCAACGTCTCCACACCACCATATCCATCTGTCCTACCCTGCCAAAACAACTTGTAATAACAATCCCTCCCTGCAATCATTCTGGCCGATCCTCTGCTATACCTGACTTCCTGCACATATACCACATCCAACCACCTCCTACTAAATGCCTCATGGAAAAATGAAAACAGTTGAAAACAGTTGGCACTGAGGGGTCACTCAGCCTCCCACACCCTTGGCACTGGACGCCCAAAAGCCGACATAGGCTCCAGCACAGAAAGGGTTAATGGCAGTCTGGATGGTTGATGACATGACGGAGTCTGGAGCATGAAGTCTCCCCCAGTAAGGTAGTTGGGGCCGCTTTATCACAGTGGCCTTCCCCTTTCACAAGAGTCCATTCCCAAGCTCCAAAACATTTCACTACTGTGAGATGTTCCTAAGAGTTGTTCATCTATTTTCATTTGTCTTCCAAGATCCTCATTTACCTACTATTTTTTTTCCTTCATATTAATCTCTTTGAATGCTTTACTGTCAGTGTGCTCTCTTCTTTCATATGAGTACCTTTCTGCATCCACTCTTGCCACTTCTCCCTCTTTATCCCACCACCCTATATCCTACCCCACCATGTTTTATCATTCATTTTATCTGTTCCACCCACCTCCTCCATATATTCATCAGACAATTGGTGGTTTCTTTGTTTCTTCACTTTCAGTTTTTTGCCTTGACTGCTCTTCTCTCTCACTTTTAGTCTTATTCTTCCCAGCTTTACCTTCCATACCACAGCCATATGAAATGACAGACTTCCCGATCATCCTCTCACCACTCTCGTATCCACAACACTGTCAAGCACCACGCTGTACACAAGAACATAATCTGTCAGTACCAAGTGTATTTGTGTGCATCTCTATGCTTAAACTATGAACTACAAAACTGCACAATCTCCTTTCCTGACATACATTTCAGATTAATAAACTAAAATGTTAACAGTTGTGTTACGTTTGCCAGTTTTCCTTACATATTCTCCCTTATTTATTTGAATCATCTGACTGCTTTCCTTGAATATTCTGCTTGATTTCTTCAAATATTCTGCTTGCCTTCTTTGAATATTCTGCCTGCTTTCCCTGATTATTCTTCCTGCCTTCTCTGAAAATTCTGCCTGCTTTCTTTGAATATCTCTAGTATCCATTGGAAGCAAATGACTATTATTTCCAGTGTAACCAGAACTTCAAACGTCAGCATGGTCACTTGGCTGTGTTGGTTGTGACAACCTAAAATTGTCGTCGTTGCACTGCCACACTGTGCCATATACCAAAGGGTCAGAGCACGTTTCATTTCCGGGTAGACAGCATTACTTCATCGTATGTAGCTGGTTATCTCATTTCTCACCAAGTTTGTCACAAATATAATTCATTCCCGGTATAAATGGTATCATTTCCTAACTCTTCATCATCACATCCACTGAGGAAGCCACTCCGTGGCGAAAAATTCCACGATTGGTGTAAGCAGTGGTCAACTGTTTGTGTTTATACCGTCGCCGACTCACCTCTTGTGAACGCCTCCTAACTCCTTAAAAGATGCCTGCACCACGAGCAGACTTGCCACACTGCTGGGATGAGTTCGCAGCATTAGGACCACTTTACAAGGTTGATAAATAACTCTTATGGTCATTCGCATATTTGTGAATGGTTCACTGGCTTGGGACTTTACCAGGCCCCTTGTGAATGTTGCCAGCTAATGATAAATACAGGCCCTGGTTTTGACATGGCTTCTTATTTTTTTTTTTTTGGGGGGGGAAGTTTTCATTTGTTTCGATCAATTTTTAAATCATCGTTTTTGTCAGAAATACCTTTTTTCGCCATGGGAAAGGGGGAGGGGGTTGAAAATGGTAAGATAAGGCATTTCCAATAAAAATGATCATTAAAACAACTGAAACATGAAAAGTTTCATTTGAACCAATAAAAAATAAAAACAAAGGTGAGGTAAAAAAAAAAAAAAAAAAATCCATAATTATTTATGGGTACTGTATTATACAAGGCAAACCTATCCAAGGACAAATAAGGTCTGTATGGAGTATGATACACAAGCGTCATCCCCCTAAAAATCAAGATAATGCTATCCCACAGTCCATCAAAGTATGTACAGTAGTCCCTCGTTTATCCAGACATGCAGTATCCAGACGTGTTCGTTACCTGAATGCTGGACCTTGGCTCTGTTAAACCATCATCCAAATTAACTTGCTATTATCCAGACGTAAAAGTCTCTGAGAACTTCGGCCGGCCAGCCGACATGTTCAAACATTTGGTATTGTGGCCGCTGGGTTCCAGCCGTGAGCGGGAAGTAGGCCGTAACCCACAACCAGAGCTAAAATATCCGTCCACCCCTGTACTGAACAGTCAAAGCTGCACACGCATCCAATCACTCCCAATGAACCTCCAGCACCTGAGTAATACGACTGTAACCCACAAGAGGTGTCGTAACGTCCGTACACATCCCCAGCGAATGTCCAAAGTCACACGGCCACCGGGCTTAGTCTTTCCCAGCTGCCACCACCAACAAACACAGACCGCAATCCAGGGGTACACGTTCAGTGACAGCGGCCATCCGCCTCTCTACTAAACATTTAAAGTCACCTGAACACAATGAGATGTGTTTCCGCATGGCCACTCAGCGTCTAACAGACTGCAAGCCACAAGTAAATGTACGGTAAAAACACCCGTCTGCCTCTTGACAGAAGGGGGAGTATCCTGCCCATATCCTTGCTTCTCCCCCCCTCCCATCCCTCCTCCATACACTCCTGGCTCCCCCCTCGCTTCCTCAGTCCCTACCCTACTCTGTGGTGGTAACACGTGATAACACCGACTTGTGAGTTTTTAAAGATTTGCGATTTATTCAACTACTATTGGTCATATCGAAATTCCACAGAATCCTCAAGCTCATAAAATTTTGCATCTAGACATATGCTTAACTCTTGGGAGATGCTGACAAAATTTTGCACTAGGATGGTGGGAAGTTATATTAAGGTAAATTTAACTCTTGAACACTTTATTCTCATTTGTGTACTTTTACTTATCAGTTTTGTGTTTTTATTAGCTTATATTATAGTATAAACACCAGCAAAGATGATGGTATATCATTTATACCAATATAACCAATTTCCAGTGACATATTTGGCTGTGGATGTTTTTTTTTTCAGCCCTAAGAGCAATCACTCGTCACAGATATCTGATTTTCAAACCGTCTTCAGGTTTTTTGTGGATATTGTTATTCATGCATTGTTTTTTTGATGTTTAGCATGAATATAGATAATTCTATGTGTGTCTGGATGTCTTAGCATGGCAGAATGACTGGAAAACACTGCCAAAATTAGGGGGGGCTACCGTACATACGGTAGTGAATAGGTAGGGTGTGTTTTGGTTTTCAGCGTATTTTTGCATGGTTTTATTGGTGTTTAGCATTACACTGAATATTCCTATGTGTGTCTTGATGTCTAAATATGGCAGATTGACCTAAGAACAGTGCCATAATTAGCAGGGGTACTGAACATACAGTACTGGATAGGTAGGGTGGTTTTTTTTCATTTTTTTTTTTCATGGTTTTCTTGGTATTGAAAATTATTTTGGATAATCATATGTATGTCCTGATGTCAAAATATGGCAGAATGACTGGAAAACAGTGCCAAAATTAGGAGGGGTACTGTACATACAGTAGTGTATAGGTAGGAAGTTCTGGGGTTTCATTTATTTTTTTTTTCCTGCATGGTTTTCTTGGAGTTTAGCATTACTTTGGATATTCCTAAGAGTGTTTTGTTGTCTAAATTTGCCTGAACTGCCCAAAAACACTGTCAAATTAAGCACAGGTACTGTACAAATAGGTTAGGTATAGGATGGAGGTTGGGCATTGGTAGGGTCTGGGTATGATAGGGAAATAGTGTTCATTATCCGGATATTGCCACTACCAGGACATGCCTTTGGCTGTATTAAGTCCGGATAAATGAGCGATTACTGTATTTTCATGTGGAGGTGATGAATGTTATGAAACACCTTTGACCATAAGGTTGGAAAGCCATGAAAACAAACATCAATTTCGACCAAAGCGTGCTCAACCTGTATTTGGAAAAAATATTGGAGGAATGTGATACTCAAGTGCCCATGAGCACTTGGCTGAAACATGCGCAGAGTTTGGTTACCAAGTGCCCGGGACATGGCCAGTGTGCATGTGACTGAACTGCCTTGAGTTCATTATTTTTGTTGCTAGATACTCTTACTTAAAGTGTGATGGGTCATTTGGGGTAACTGAGAAATGTATATGGCTGCATGATGTAAATCTGACCCCAGATGACTACGCTGACATCATCCATTCTGCAAGCAAAAAATTCAGGGTCTTGCACTTGCAGTGAGAAGACTTTTTAGAACTCCAAGCCCTCACTAAGGCTGTAACAATCCAGAGGGCCTGAGGGTATATGTTCCAAGGCAACCGAAACATGATAACAGACGCGTACAAGGAAGGATAACTCCTCAAGGACCACTATGGGGCTAGTGATGCACTGGCCACCAAAGTACGCATGCAGCCTCACCAGCAAACCTTTGTGCACGGGAACTTCCACCTGGACACTGTGACGATGAATCCAAAATACGAGGAGGAACGTTTGCTGAAGAAGACAAAAACAAAGGACCTGAACTTATTCCTGCCATTCTTTGTCCCTCCACTAAAAAGGGCACGGCTGGAAGGGCTTGTGGCACAGCAACAACAGCTTTGTGGTCATGTATGTGCACATGATGAGGACCAGGAGGTGGATGACCCAGACTATAACACCATGCACTATGTCTGTGATGAAAAAGACACTGGATAAGTGCCATATCCCTCGCCTGATTGACCCTTTTGTTGATGACTTTGGACTAGACACAGCCTACGGTACTGATAGCTAATGGAATGGATAATTGACCAATTCTTCACACAACACCACTGCAGGAGTGCTGACATTGTGTTGTCAGTAAAAAGAATAACCACTATAATACTAACCATTATTACTGTTTTTTCCTGTGTCATTGTGTTTGGTTATTTATTCTTTATTATTTATTAATTCTGTCAATAAGGTTATTATTTTTATTGCAATGTTGCTTTTTAATGCAACAATGTCTTTTTCTTGTACTTACATTCTTATTATTATTATTAGTATGTTCTTTTGTTTTTATTGCATTAATATTGCACTGTCTCCATCCGGGGAAATCCCTTGGTTTAGGAACCTTTCTTGTTATTATTACCAGGTTTGCTTGCACCTACAACCTGTAAAATACCAGGATTGTAACACAACACCAAAGTATGTACAACCATGGTGTTGTGCCTGTGTCAACTATTTTCACAGAACAAGAATGTCTACCGTTCACAAATCACACAGTACAAGTACTTGGTAAGCAAATAAAACAACAATTATGAATAATCTTTCCAAAATTTTAGGAAAGTTATTTTCATTGATGATAACTTTGCATAAAATTTGGAAACAGTCTACTGAAATTCAACTTCAATTTAAAACATAAAGGAATCCTCTAGCTATAGGCCTATGGTACTAGTTTTTGTGTTATTGCTGTGCAAAGATCACACAACTGCATGCAACGAAAAAACGCCATGTCTAATATTTTTCCAAATTAACAGGAAAAATATAAAAAATAATAGTTTCTTTACCAAAAAGTTGTTGGATAATGTAGAGACATTCAGCTTTAACATACTGCAAACAGCATAACCCTAGCTATAATAGTTTTGGCGTTATCACTAATCAAACATCACGAACTCTGACCGTGTTTTTTGGCACTTATAAAAAATGCCGTTT
The DNA here is from genome assembly GCF_032717465.1 of Coenobita brevimanus. NCBI lineage: Eukaryota > Metazoa > Arthropoda > Malacostraca > Decapoda > Coenobitidae > Coenobita > Coenobita brevimanus. The sequence continues at coordinate 15,146,979 of NC_137059.1, forward strand.
GTGTATCATACACCGCACAGGGCCTCAAATAACCTTCACAATTATAAAACATACAATTCTCTTTCATTTTAATTCCTGAAAAGCCAGCCTGACTTGCCAGATTTTGAAAATCTGTGGATTTCTTTACTACTTATAATGAATTTGCAAATATTACTAATGTACTGATGAAGTTTGCATACTGATGTAGCCTACAGGTGCTGATGAAGCCTGTGTAATGGGACAATACTGATGAAGCCTGTGTAGTGGGATACTATTGATGAAGCCTGCGTAGTGGCATAGTACTGATGAAGCCTATATAGTGGGACAGTACTGATGAAGCCTGTGTAGTGGGACAGTACTGATGAAGCCTGTGTAGTGGGACAGTACTCATGAAGCCTGTGTAGTGAAATAAAGAAAAAAAAAAAAAAGTCAACCATCAAGATCTTTTCAAAATCCACAGTGTAAAATAATTCCCCAAATTAATGCCAAGTTTCTCATTTCGTCGTGAAAACGAGTCAGTTTTAGATAACGGTAAAGATACGCATTATATGAAGCAGTAAAAGCATCTTCCACAGCCAGTTCTTCTTCCTGATAGTCTGTTACATATACTTTTCTGCGGTAGTACATAAACGATTCATGCAAAATCTGTTTCGCCTTTGTTTTTAGCTGTGTTCTGCTGTGTCAACTTGTTCAATCTGTCTGCTATCATGGTGAAAGGAGTCCTAACGTAAGTGTTAACAAAAACTAACCTAACCTAGCTTAACTGTACCTAATATATTAATTAAATTTAATTTAATCTAACCTAACCTAACCTAGCTTAACTGTACCTAATAACAGGCATGGGGCGATTACAGGGGTATTGTAATCAATTACGATTAAAATTACTTTGCAAACTTCAGATTACGATTATGATTACAGTAAGAGTAATCGATTACGATTACGTAAGAAGTACTCAAGATTACATGTACTGTTATGCACTATGTAATTATGAGCATGTTTCTTTCATGCTTGACATTGATTAACTAAATAGCTGGTTAGTTTTTAAAAGCAAAAACATCGTCCAGTAATATAAAACTGATATTTTCTAGGGATATATATCTTATATGCAATTCATTTTAATAAGAATTGCCTAAGTAAGGAAGAACATAGGGTTAAGCTCTGCAGGACCTATGGCGACTGTTACTCTGGATAAAATATACTGTACTGTACAGTGCTATGTCTGGTAAGTTGTTCCTCTATTTTTTTACCAATTTACAAAACAAATGTGTTTTAATAATTCAAGCACCAAGACTTTTCTTCACTTTGTCCTTGACCCTTTCATTCTATTAACTTTTCTACCAACTGAGATCTTCCCAGGTGATATTATTCTAGCTTAGGCAGGATATTATATGGAAGCTTCTAAGTGATAACCTACAATTCACTTTTGTTTTCATATTACTTATGGACTTTTATGGTGTATATTTGACTGTTTGACACTGAACTACAGTATTTTATTCTTGACAAGTATTTGTGGAAGAATAATTTATCTGGGGCCTTGTAATCGTAAAAGTAACAATGATTATGATTACAACATGAGAGTAATCGATTACAATTGCGGTTACTTTGAAAAAAATGCCGAAGTAAATTACGATTACAATTACACAAAAGTCTGTAATTGATTACGATTACCCCATGTCTGCCTAATTAAATTTAATCTAACCTAACCTGACCTACCTTAACTGTACCTAATAATTTAATTTAATCTAACCTAACCTAATCTACCTTAACTGTACGTAATAATTTAATTTTATCTAATCTGACCTAACCTAACCTAGCCTCCAGTTGGAAAGTTAGGACATGAAAACTGCCTTTGAGTATGCAGAGTACCATAAGACAAAGAATCATAGGTATGGCTTTAGGAACGTGATGATAAAAACAGTGGCAAATTTTCTGCAGGAAAGGTAATTTACCACCCTGAAAACAGTCACAATAATACAAAAAAAGGAAAATTTTTAAAAGTAACCAATGTTTTCTTTTATTATTATTTTTATGGTTTCCAAAGCAAAATACTGTGCTTTAATTTGTTTTGACCCTCATTTTGGGGGGAAAATCCCCCTTTTGGAATTTTAAGTAAGATTTCCAAAAATGAGTTTATCACCCAAAATTAAGATCAAGATTAATTAAAAACACACTTTTTTGCATTAAACTAACCCAAACCTAACCTAACCTAACCTAGGGCCTGACATAGACCAAATGCACAAGCCTGCACCAGCCAACATGGCGCAACATTCATCCGTTACTGAGCGACAGCCTAACCTAAGCCACTATATGACTACCCCTACAAAATTTGCTCCCCCAACTCAAACTAGGCTTAAAAGGTAAGTCTTAGTTAGAATAGTTCAGGGACGTAATATAATGAAAATTGGTAACGTTGGTTACTTCTAAAGTTATACCCAAAAAACAAACTGGAGGAATATGAAGTGAATTGGTAAGGTCCTTCTACTGGTAGAAGTGTATGTTTAACTGGATAATTACTAGCTACACCACACAAAACTTTACAGCATCGTAAAAATTATTTGAAAGAGAATGAAACATTAAAACAAACTTGATCCAAATAAGCATACAGGGTAATTCTTTACCAAATGGGTGTGGTGATTCCACCTGCATTATAACAAACCCACAATCTCAAGTAATTTTGGTACATATGCAACACAGATAGTTAACTAATGAGTTGTGACTGCATGAAGTGATTGGAAAACGACAAAATAAACCTATTTTTGGGTAGTTAAGGAAGCGGCCAGGCCACTCGCGGCAGTGTTTACCGAAGGTCTCTCCGACTGCCAGCATTGTTTACCAACCGTCTCTCTGACTGGATGCATCAGTGTATCCCGTGTCAAAGCGATGGCAAATTTAATGATTTAATCAAACCTAACCCAGCCAAACCTAACCTAATCCAACTTAACCTCACTTGCATTTGACAGGCAGCTTTCACATATAAAAATGCGCGTCATGAATGTTAAATACGGTCAGCTGCTGGTACACGGCGAAACATTAATGCTTTTCTAAAACCTCATTTGTAGCTTTTAGAGGCAGGTTTATAAAAATCCCCAGGAGCTGTGGTAATCCAGGAATAATAATCGGTCAAATTTTCCACGTTGCCCTCATCCGATTTTTGACTTTGTTAACATTTTCTAGTAGAATTGGTCATTCTAAGAATCTTTTCTTCTATGACATTTCTCTCGCAAATTGATAATAAACGAGTTAAACGCAATTTACTTCCGCCAATCACAATGACGGGTGGTATTTTTTCGTACTTACACCCAACTCACTGACAACAAAAGTGGCTAACTCACCTTATACTTTGCACAATTCTAAGCATTTTTTCTTCTATGACACTTCTGTCTTAAATCAACCGTTGATAAGTTGTACAATTTACTACACTTATTATTTCCTATGGGAGAAAAATTTTCCCTGCCGTGGTCGGACAGTTCTGTGCGTTCGTTGGTGCGTGTTATGTGTGTGGGTGGATAAAGCGCATGCGTGGCACATGAATCAGCCAATCACAAAGTAGAATTTCAAATGCCCCACGCTAGGGCCCGCAAGATTTGAAACTCAGTTCGTCTCCAACCAAGGACTGGGAAGCCTGCAAAATTTATTACTTCACTGCTATTGTACAGTTCTACCAGGAAGAAGATAAAACTGTAGCCTTTGTGCGATTGCATGGTGTTTTACCTTCAACAGGAACAAAGTACCCAAATCAAGGCAAAAGTCTCATTTTACGTGAGGATCAGAAAGTGTTGCACTGTCGCCCGTCACCAGTTGCCGTTACAGCTACAGACGACTCTTCAGATGCAGACGAGGAACTGTAAACTGCTAGGTAAATGCATTATTTCTTATTTACACCCGGTTAGGTTAGGTTAGATGAGGTTTGGTTAATGTCATGGGGGGTCTGGGGGGCAAAGCCCCCCAGTTAGGAAGCACGGCCAGGGTTGGGGGGTCTGGGGGGCGAAGCCCTCCAGTTAGGAAACACGAACTCCCTAAGAAGCTTAAAATTATTTTCTTCCGAAGGATTTTAGTGTTTTTTGTTTGATTTTGATAACAGTTCCAATAGGAAATCACTCGCTTTTGCGTTTTTCCCCCACCCAAAACCCCGGTTTCCCACAGGTCCCCCAGTATTCTTGGGGGGAGGGGGAAGAACCGCAAAAAAATACGTTTCACGTGATAAAAGGCATCCAACCTGAGTGTTTTCTGTTGTTTTTGGTGTGATTTTTGTTGATTTTGACCGGTCCTTTCCACCGTAAGTCGCTAGTGTCGTTCAACAAAAACTAGCGACTTGCGATAGAAACGAAGGTCAAAATCGATCGAATTACACCACAAACAACAGCAAACACTCAGGTTGGATGAAAAAATAGGATGAGGGCAACGTGTAAAAACTGACCTAATAATCAACCTGTGAAACATTCACTAGAAAATCTGGAAAGGCCGCGGCCGTTTGGTAAAGAATGAATCAGTTGTGTATACATTTGTAATTTAGCACATCTGACATGGCTAACACAGTAACTTACTGGTGGAGTCTATCATTGAAGGACGCAGTGAACACCCTCCACACGATCGTCCTGACGGGGAAATGATCAAGTACACCTCGGTGCTCGGGCCTCGGCTCACCAATAATTACAGACAGCTGACGCCACAAGACAAACAACAATCACACCACTGATGCTGACTCCGCCATCTTTCCACTCCATTTATCGCTTGTGCTGTATAGATTTACCATCAGAACTTGGCAAAAGTTCCATACATTCCTAAGCACCATGTTAATATCTTTGAACGCATACTTTAAAATATTTAGATTTCAAGTGCTCTTAAGTACGTGACCTCTTGAACAGGATAATTGTTCAGAAAGACGGCGGCCATATTGCTTCATAATTCAATGCTGCCCTTTAGTTAGGAAGTATCAATGCTGTGTCTGTGTGCCATAACTCTGTGGTGCCACACCAAGGCCTTCTAAAATTAGAAGGCCTCGTCGGTGGGGGGGACGGTAAGCCGTGACGTACTTATAGGTAGGTCTAGGTAGTGTTGGGTCAGCTATGGTCGGCAGAGGTCACGCTGTGGGTTCAATAACAATAAGGACGGAAAAACATTGCATTATATATTGATATTTACATTATTTGTATGTTTTATTAAGGTAATAATGCCTTACATGTGTTATGTTCCCAGATGTAAGGGAGATTATAAAAATGGACCAAAAGTAAGTGTATTTTCCTTCCCGCAAGATAAAGAACTTGCCTCCAAGTGGCTACGTGCCATTAAGCGCGACCAGTTCACTCCAAATCGGAACAGCAGGGTAAGTACAACATTATTTTCTGTTCATTATTATCAGAAAAGTGTAGAGAGTACAGTGAGAAGCTTTAAGTCATCGTAATTGTACTGAATATAAGAAAAATGAGGCCTTAGCCATACTAGGGTGTAGGACCAAAGCCATTACACTGACGTGGCTGGAGCTGGATCTATCTATCTATTGCCAGACGCCTCAATCCCGTTTGGGGTGGCCACAAACAAATCGCCTCCAAGTCGCCCTGTCCCCCGCCATTTCACTGCCCTGCTCCCAACTCACACACCCCTCTCTCATATACCTCTCCACCCCATCCCTCCATCTCATCCTCGGCCTCCCCATCCCTCTTCCCCCCTCCACCTCACTCACATACACTCTCTTCGTCAGTCTTTCACCCTCCATCCTCTCCACATGGCCAACCCACCTCAGTGTGTTCCTCATAACGCTTCCTATCACATCCACACCACAACGCTCCTTTATATCCTCATTCGTCAGCCTGTCTCTCCACGTGACTCCACAAGCTCCTCTTAAATAACTAATTTCCACTGCTCTCACTCTTGACTTGTGTCCTTCCAACAATGTCCAAGCTTCACTTCCGTACGTTAGAGTTGGTATCACAATACTGTCATGTAGTAACTTTTTCACTTCCATGCTCACTTCCCTGTTTCTTATCACTGCTTTCAAAGAACCAGCAACCTTTCTTCCCTGCTGTACCCTTTCAAGCACTTCACCCTCCAAACCTCCATCCTTACTCATCACACTACCCAAGTACTTAAACGTACTCACATTTTCCAATTCCTCACCATCCAACCTCGCTGTACATTCACTAACTTCACCTCTCTCAGAGACCATCACTTTACTCTTCCCTACATTCACCTTTAGATTCCGTTTCTTACACACTCTCTCAAACTCATCCACCAAGCCTTGCAGCTCCCCTTCGTCTTCACTCAACAACACAGTATCATCTGCAAACAACAGTACAGGGAGTTTCCAAACACTATCCTCTCTCACCAGGGCCACTCCAACATCCACTACCCTACCTTGTACCTCTTTTATTACCCCATCCATGTACAGATTGAACAACCATGGAGACATGACACATCCCTGTTTCAAACCAACCTTCAAAGAGAAAAATTCACTTAGTTCACCATCCACATGCACTGCAGCCTTCGCACCATTGTACATACTCTTCACAGCATGCAACAACTTCCCATCTACTCCATATACTCTTAACACTTTCCACAATCCTTGTCTATCCATCCTGTCATATGCTTTCTCCAAATCCATGAAAGCCACATACAACTTCTTTCCCTTCTCTAAAAACTTTTCCACTAAAGATCTAAGAATGAATATCTGATCTACACAACCTCTTCCCTTCCTAAAGCCTCCCTGTTCTTCTCCAACTAATTTCTCTGTTCTTTCTCTAACTCTGTCTATAAGTATCCTACCATACACTTTTCCTATTATACTAAGAAGACAAATGCCCCTATGATTACCACACACTTCTTTTTCCCCTTTTCCTTTGTACAAGGGAATTATTATACCTGACTTCCAATCCTCCGGGACTCTACCTTCCTCCCAGGCCAATCTGCACATCTTCCACATCCATTTTACTACTATCTCTCCCCCATGCATCAGCATTTCACCACACACTCCATCAATTCCTGGGGCTTTCCCCGATTTAACGTTTTTCATTGCTTCCACAACTTCTATCCTACTGATTTCTTCCTGTCTTCTCACCTCCCTCCTTCTCCCAGCCATTCCCCAGCCACTTATACTCGCATTACTTCCATCCTCTACGTTCAACAATTCCTTAAAGTGTTCTCTCCATCTGCTCACTTTTTCTTCCTTCTCCACTAGTAATCTACCATTTTTATCTTTCACTCCCCTGCTAACTTCACTTCCACCCTGTCTTACTCTTTTCACTTCTCTCCAGAACATTTTCTTACAGTCCCTCTACTTTACACTCAAATTCCTTCCAAATTCCTCATCCACTCTCTTCTTACTCTCTCTTACTAATCTTTTCACCTCTCTCTTTCTTTCCACATATAACTCTCTCTTCCGCCTCTCAACTTCTTCCACGTCCCTATTTCTCATCCATTCATTGTATGCTTTCTTCTTTTGTGCCACAGCCTGCTTCACCTCTTCAGTCCACCACGCTGTTTCTTGCACCCCCCTCCGTCTTCTCTTCCTTCCACACACCACATCACATGCTGCACATATTTCTTCTGTAAATATCTTGCACACACCTTTCACGTCTCCCATCTGCTCCAATTCATATTTGCCCAATCGTTCCTCCACTTCTCTCTTATACTCTGCCTTTTTCTCATCCTCTTGTAACCTTTCCACTCTCCTTGCAACTACTCCTTCCTCTCGTCTTTCCCTTCTTCTATTCCTCCATCTTACTTGCATTCTAATTCTGGCCACCACCAAGTAGTGGTCAGAAAGTCCACTCCCCCAACCCCTATACACTCTTGCATCCTTTACACATCTTCGCATCCTTTCATCCACACACACATAATCAATCATTGCCTTCCTTTCATTCAGTTCACCACCCACCCTTCTCATCACTCGCCATGTATACCTGTGGATCATTTTATGCCTGAAGAGGGTATTGGCTATCACCAACCTCCTCCCAGCACAAATGTCCACTAACGCACTCCCATTCTCATATATCTCAGCAGGCACACCCCACTCACCAACTATTCCATCCATTTCACATTCCCAATTTTACCATTCATATCACCAATCAAAAACACTCTCATTCCTTCCAAACTTTTCCATGCACACTTCCACATTTGTCCAGAACTCTTCTCCCACTCTCCTAGCTCGATCTTGCGTTGGTGCATACACACACACAATCGCCCACATTTGTATTCCAACTTTCAACTTTACCCACACAATCCTTGACCCAACTGATCCATACTGTCTTATGCTCCTCTTCCATCTTTTACTCACAACTATACATACTCCTTCCTTTGCCCTCTCATTCTCACCTACTCATGCACATATACCCCATCCATACTCCCATTCTCTCACCCTTTCTCCTCTCCATTTTGTTTCAGTTATTCCACATACATCCACTTTCGCACCCTCAAGCACCTGGACAATCTCTCTCTCTTTCACCTCATCATTCGCTCCTCTTACATTCCATGTACTCATTACCAAATCCTTTGTCCGGTCCTGGGTCGTCATCGTTTGGTCAGTCCTTGTCCGAGGCTTCTTGTTCGTTTTTTTTAGTTAGTTGTTTTCCGGGGAGGGGCACTAACCCTCCGCCAACCCTTTTAGTCGCCTTTTACGACAAGCAGGGATACTGGGGGAGTATTCTTGAAAACCCCCCTACCCCCAGAAGCTGGATAAGAGAGGAAAATATAACCCTTCATTTTTCCTACATATCTCCACAGCTTTCCTCTATAAAGAAACTGAATCGAATTCAAACGAAATCTGCATTACCTTGTTCACCCCGTATATAAGAGGCCCAATATAATACCTCCAGTATACCATCAATATAACACCCCAATACACAGTAAGATTCTAAGTATACCACCCCAATATACTACCAATATTACAGCCCCAATATACCACCAATGTAACACCCCAATATACCACCAATATAACACCCCAATGTAATACCAGCAATATAGCACCCCAATATACCACCAATATAACAGCCCCAATATACCACCAATATAATATCGCAGTATACCACCAATATAAGATCACAATATACCACCAATAAAACAGCCCCAATATACCACCAGTATAACAGCCCCAATGTACCACCAATATAACATCCCCAATATACCACCAATAAAACAGCCCCAATATACCACCAGTATAACAGCCCCAATATACCACCAATATAACATCCCAATATAACAGCCCCAATATACCACCAATATAATATCGCAGTATACCACCAATATAACAGCCCCAATATACCACCAATATAACAGCCCCAATATACCACCAATAAAACAGCCCCAATATACCACCAATAAAACAGCCCCAATATACCACCAATAAAAGAGCCCCAATATACCACCAATAAAACAGCCCCAATATACCACCAATATAACATCACAATATACCACCAATAAAACAGCCCCAATATACCACCAATAAAACAGCCCCAATATACCACCAATAAAACAGCCCCAATATACCACCAATATAACATCACAATATACCACCAATATAATATCACAATATACCACCAATATAACATCACAATATACCACCAATATAACATCACAATATACCACCAATATAATATCACAATATACCACCAATATAACATCACAATATACCACCAATATAACATCACAATATACCACCAATATAACAGCCCCAATATACCACCAGTATAACAGCCCCAGTATACCACCAATATAACAGCCCCAATATACCACCAATATAACAGCCCCAGTATACCACCAATATAACAGCCCCAATATACCACCAATATAACATCACAATATACCACCAATATAACAGCCCCAATATACCACCAATATAACAGCCCCAATATACCACCAATATAACATCACAATATACCACCAATATAAGAGCCCTAATATACCACCAATATAACAGCCCCAATATACCACCAATATAACAGCCCCAATACGTATATGATTTATATATATATATATATATATATATTAATAAATTATGCCAGATTTCAGATGTCACTACATACGTTTCTTTTGTAGTAACTCTTCTTTTACCATTGTAAATTTTTCACGTGAATAAAATTATGAGTACCAATAAGTCTATTAATATATAATATCATTTAAACAACACACACACACATACACACGGCATCGTCGGAGGAAGACGTCCTTTACCGGCGCTCCATACCAGCTCAACACGGCCAGAGGCATTACCTAAATAAGTATCTTTGAATGAGTCAAGCTCTGTACCAGGTTAGACTAAATGATTTTTCATTATTAAAAGGTAAAGAAATAATAAGTTTAAATAAGACTGGTTCAAACAACAAAGAACCACGATGCGTTGAGTCAGTTGGGTTTGTTTATACTACAGCAACACGGGGAAAGCGTACATACTCTGTAAGTACATACTCTGTTCATTTAGTATTACAAAATGGATACATACTTCAGTAAAACAAATTTGGAAAAGAAAAGGGATAAAAGTAAAAAGCAAAATGATGATTTCTACCAAGAACTGGTTGAAGTGGAGACTCACAATAGACTGGTTGAACGTGTACACAAACTAGAAATGGCTTTCAAAAATGAAATTGAGGAAATAAAGAAGCAAATGCACTTGCAAAAGGAAGAGATAGAAAAACTGGGAAGGGAGGCCAATAAGAAAGACACAACCATCAGTGAACTAACAGTGGAATTGAATACGCTTAGGAAGAAAGTGAGTGAAATGGGAAGTACAGTAGTTAATCACGAGAGTGTTATGGAAGAGTTAAAAAATGACACAGAGACAATTAGACAAGCAAGCAGTCTTATGGACCAGAGCAGTGATATTGAGGAGAAGATAACACAGGTGAATGAAGCTGTGCAAAGCTACAAAAATGATGTAGAAACCACGTATGCTGAAATGGTGAAAGTAAAGAAAGACTTAGAAACAAGGGTGGAGGAAAAAAACATTAAAGAAGAAGTGAAAAGAATAATCCAAAACAATCCAAAGTTAGTCAGAGATTCAGTAGAGATAAACAAATCAATAGTAATCACTGGTACAGAAGAGGAAGAAATTAAAAACAAGATCACTAGAGACAAAAAGGAGATGGCAAATGTAATGAGCTTACTGAAAGAAGTATCAGAGGAAATCTGTAGTAAAGACATAGAGGAACACAAAAGGTTAGGGAAATACGAGAAAAGCAAGACAAGACCTCTAAAGGTGACTTTCCAGAGTGTAAACACTGTGGAAGAGATACTAAAAAATGCAAAGAATCTTATGGAGAAAGAGGAGTTCAAAAATGTATGGATAAAAAGATGCCTAACACAAGAGGAACTGGAATTACTGAAAGAGAAAAGGGAGGAAGCAAAAACAAAAAATGAGGGAAGATCAGAAAAGAAGAATTTTTTTTTTTTACAAAGTAATAGGGTTGCAGGTACGAAAGTGGTACACAAACAGGATGGAAGAAAAAGGAGGAAGTTAGTAGAACCATGTCATGACAATTATATAAACAAGATGATAAAGTTGATGTACTCAAATGTGGATGGAATGGTATCTAAATTACTAGAGATGAATGATTATGTCAGAGAAAATGAACCACAAATAATATGCCTAACTGAGACAAAATTAACACCAAGGATATCCAATGACATACTAAACTTAGAGGAATACAATATATGGAGAAGAGACAGAAATTTAAAAAAAGGAGGAGGAATTATAATATTAACTAAGAAAAATCTAAAAGTCAAGGAAATAAACCTAGACATACCATCACAAGTAGAACTGATTGCAGTAGAGATCGACACATCTGAAGGTAAAGTAATTGTAGCCAATTTGTACATGCCACCCAGATCAAACACATGGGAAAGAAACGAATATGAGGACCTGGCAGAGAGTACAATTCAGAGTATAAGATCCTTGCTACATAAAATGGAAGAGAAATCGGAAAGAATTATACTAACTGGGGACTTCAATACAAATATAAATTGGAATACTCTAGATATAAATAACCAAGAAAGCTGTTGGGACCAAAAGCTCCTGGATCTCGTACAAGAGTTTTTCTTAACGCAACATGTGAGGGAAACCACTAGAAAAAGAGGACTTGATGTACCTTCAGTGCTAGATCTAATATTTACTAGGCAAGAAAATGACATTGACAGTTTAATATATCACCCTCCACTCGGCAAAAGCGATCATGCAGTACTAAATTATAACTTCAGGATAGCATATGACATAGTAAACAGCAATGACAGTTACAAAAAGAGCCTAAACTACAAAAAGGGAAATTATCAAGACCTAAAGAAGTATTTCTTAGAAGTTGATTGGGAAAATGAGCTTAGAGGACAAGATTTAAATCTATTGCCAGACGCCTCAATCCCGTTTGGGGTGGCCACAAACAAATCGCCTCCAAGTCGCCCTGTCCCCCGCCATTTCACTGCCCTGCTCCCAACTCACACCCCCCTCTCTCATATACCTCTCCACCCCATCCCTCCATCTCATCCTCGGCCTCCCCCTCCCTCTTCCCCCCTCCACCTCACTCACATACACTCTCTTCGTCAGTCTTTCACCCTCCATCCTCTCCACATGGCCAAACCACCTCAGTGTGTTCCTCATAACGCTTCCTATCACATCCACATCCACACCACAACGCTCCTTTATATCCTCATTCGTCAAGCCTGTCTCTCAACGTGACTCCACAGGCTCCTCTTAAATAACTCATTTCCTCTGCTCTCACTCTTGACTTGTGTCCTTCCAACAATGTCCAAGCTTCACTTCCGTACGTTAGAGTTGGTATCACAATACTGTCATGCAGTAACTTTTTCACTTCCATGCTCACTTCCCTGTTTCTTATCACTGCTTTCAAGGAACCAGCAACCTTTCTTCCCTGCTGTACCCTTTCAAGCACTTCACCCTCCAAACCTCCATCCTTACTCATCACACTACCCAAATACTTAAATGTACTCACATTTTCCAATTCCTCACCATCTAAACTTGCTGTACATTCACTAACTTCACCTCCTTCAAAGACCATCACTTTACTCTTCCCTACATTCACCTTTAGGTTCCGTTTCTTACACACTCTCTCAAACTCATCCACCAAGCCTTGCACCTCCCCTTCGTCTTCACTCAACAACACAGTATCATCTGCAAACAACAGTACAGGGAGTTTCCAAACACTATCCTCTCTCACCAGGGCCACTCCAACATCCACTACCCTACCTTGTACCTCTTTTATTACCCCATCCATGTACAGATTGAACAACCATGGAGACATGACACATCCCTGTTTCAAACCAACCTTCAAAGAGAAAAATTCACCTAGTTTACCATCCACACGCACTGCAGCCTTCGCACCATCGTACATACTCTTCACAGCATTCAACAACTTCCCATCTACTCCATATATTCTTAACACTTTCCACAATCCTTGTCTATCCACCCTGTCATATGCTTTCTCCAAATCCATGAAAGCCGCATACAACTTCTTTCCCTTCTCTAGAAACTTTTCCACTAAAGATCTAAGAATGAATATCTGATCTACACAACCTCTTCCCTTCCTAAAGCCTCCCTGTTCTTCTCCAACTAATTTCTCTGTTCTTTCTCTAACTCTGTCTATAAGTATCCTACCATACACTTTTCCTATTATACTAAGAAGACAAATGCCCCTATGATTACCACACACTTCTTTTTCCCCTTTTCCTTTGTACAAGGGAATAATTATACCTGACTTCCAATCCTCCGGGACTCTACCTTCCTCCCAGGCCAATCTGCACATCTTCCACATCCATTCTACTACTATCTCTCCCCCATGCTTCAGCATTTCACCACACACTCCATCAATTCCTGGGGCTTTCCCCGATTTAATTTTCTTCATTGCTTCCACAACTTCTCTCCTACTGATTTCTTCCTGTCTTCTCACCTCCCTCCTTCTCCCAGCCATTCCCCAGCCACTTATACTCGCATTACTTCCATCCTCTACGTTCAACAATTCCTTAAAGTGTTCTCTCCATCTGCTCACTTTTTCTCCCTTTTCCACTAGTAATCTACCATTTTTATCTTTCACTCCCCTGCTAACTTCACTTCCACCCTGTCTTACTCTTTTCACTTCTCTCCAGAACATTTTCTTACAGTCCCTCCACTTTACACTCAAATTCCTTCCAAATTCCTCATCCACTCTCTTCTTACTCTCTTTTACTAATCTTTTCACTTCTCTCTTCCTTTCCACATATAACTCTCTCTTCCGCCTCTCAACTTCTTCCACGCCCCTATTTCTCACCCATTCATTGTATGCTTTCTTCTTTTGTGCCACAGCCTGTTTCTCCTCTTCAGTCCACCAAGATTTAAATGCTGTATATAAAAAATTTTGTGAATTTTATGAAATAGGAGTCCAGAAGTACATCCCACAGCACAAAGAAGCAGATAAGAAAATATAGAAATGGTTCAATACAGAATGTAAAAAATCAAAAGAAAGAAGAGATTTGTTGTGGAATAGATACAGAAGACACAATAGTGAAAGGGCGTATAATAATTACAAACAGGCAAGAAACGACAATACAAGAATAAGGAGGGAAGCCCAAAAACAGTTTGAGGAGGATATAATAAATAAAAGTAGTGATCAACCAAAGCTGTTTTACACCTATATCAGAAGCAAAACCAAAGTAAAAGATATAATACAATCCATTACGGACGAGGGAATCACTTATACACAAGAGAAAGATATTTGTGAAGCACTAAATAAGAATTTCCAATTAGTTTTTACAGAAGAAAAAAATTTTGAGAGGGGCTATGTGGAACACGCATGTCCACACATACTACCAGATGTACAAATAGCAGAAAAAGTAATACAGGAGGAGTTAAGTAGATCAGACAGAGGAAAAGCAAGTGGTCCTGATGAAATTTCATGTTGGGTGTTACGAGAATGTGCAAAGGAGTTAAGTAAACCATTATTTTTAATTTTCAAGAAATCCTTGAGTCAAGGGAAACTACCTGATATTTGGAAAAAAGCAAATATAGTCCCCTTATTCAAGAAAGGAAATGGACAAAATCCTCTCAACTACCGACCAGTATCACTGACCAGTGTTGTAAGCAAGGTATTAGAAAAACTTATAAGAAATGCTTGGGTAAATCATCTAGAAGAACACAGTATGATAACAGAAAGACAGTTTGGTTTCAGAAAAGGAAAATCATGTGTTACTAATCTGTTGAGCTACTATGACAGAGTAACAAACACAATACAGGAAAGGGAAGGATGGGTGGACAGTATCTATTTAGATTTCAAGAAAGCTTTTGACACAGTACCACACCAATGACTTTTATGGAAGCTGTACCATCAAGGAGGAATTCGAGGCAAACTGTTTTGTTGGATGCAAGACTTTCTCATAAAAAGAGAAATGAGGACAGTACTAAGAGGAAACTACTCATCATGGAAAGAAGTGACTAATGGAGTACCACAGGGTTCGGTGCTGGCACCAATCATGTTTTTAGTGTACATAAATGATATCAACAGTAACACTGGAAATGAGAGCTATCTGAATATGTTTGCAGATGTTGCAAAAATACAAAGGAGAATTACTAGCACAGACTCTTGTAGGGAGCTACAAGAAGAATTAAATAAACTTCATGAATGGAGTAGTACATGGCAAATGGAATTCAATGTGGACAAGTGTCATGTAATCAAGTTTGGTAAAAGTGGAAAAAGACCTGATTGGGATTATAAGTTAGGAAATAAAACCCTATACACATCAGAAAGAGAGAAAGACCTAGGTGTGATTATCAATAACAGACTATCTCCGGCTGACCACATCAGCGAGAAGGTACGGAACATGTATACACTGCTTGCAAATATGAGAATAGCATTCACATACATAAATGAAGACATGCTAAGAAGGATAATAACATCATTCATTAGACCAACCCTGGAATATGCATCAATAGTCTGGAGTCCTCATCTCAAAAAGCATATAGACAAGATTGAAAAAGTTCAAAGGGCCGCTACAAGATGGATACCAAGCTTAAGGGACCTACGCTACGAAGAAAGACTAAATAAACTGATTCTACCAACACTACAGGAGAGAAGGAAAAGAGGTGACATGATAATGCTATATAAGTGCATATCAGGAAAGGAGAAAATAGACATAAATGATTACTTAACATATGGAGAAGCATCAGCAAGAGGACACTGCAAAAAACTGCATAAGAAGAGAGGTGATAAAGACGTAAGGAAATTCAGTTTCCCAAACAGAGGAATTGATCAATGGAATGCACTACCGAATGAAATAGTGTGTGCCAAAACAATTCACAAATTTAAGGATATGTACGATAAATATGGTTTAAGACACGGGACAGTACGAGCTTGACTCATTCCTGTAAAGATACAATCAGGTAAGAACAATTAGGTAAGGTAAGAACACAGACGCTGGCAAAAACATCATCGCTGATAATAACAAAGAAGTAGTGTTATTCAGTAAGGTAAACAGAGTAGTGGCATTAACAGTAGTGGTGGTAACATAGCTGGAGTGAGAACTGTGGTGGTATTGGTAACATTTTTGGTATTAACACCATTTGTGTCAACCAAGTAGTGGTGTTAGTGGCAGTGGTGTCAGCTGAGTCGTGGTGTTGGTAATATTGTTACCAACAGTGTTATGCTAACAGTACTGGTGTTGACATAGTACCTTTGTCAGTAGTACTGGTGTTAACAAAATAAGGGTGTTAATAGTAGTGGGGTTAGCAATGTAGTGGTAACCTGTGTTGTTTTACCCCAGGCTGCCAGATGACCCATGTGCCAAAGCAACCCAAGTATATATCCCTGACACTCCAGTCTGGCCAGGAGGGCGGGCACACCACACACCAGGCCCAGCTGGTACACTACCCACCTTCACACAATGTATCCTGGTACCTTGCCATTGGTTTCCATGACCAAGAGGGTAACGACACAGGAGCCACATTTGACATATACCACGAACCTGCCCTTAATGCTACTCTTGATCGCGTGTATATCAGGTGCGAGAAGCACGGCCAGACGACGACCCGTGTAGTTTACCCCTGGACCACCCTCCATCCCTCACTCACTCGCTCCCTCACGATCCAGGTCAGTAGGGGTTGGGGTATGTGGTGGAGGGAAGGAGGATCAGGTACAACAGGATGGTGGGGATACTGCCAGGGTGGGGAAAGGGGGTCGAGGAGAATGTTTAGGTGGTGGTGGTGGAGGATGGAAGGTTGGGTGTTGGTGGTGAAGATTGGATAGGGGAGGGGAGGGGGGGTGGTTGTGTAGGGGGTAAATTACTGGCTGGGAGAGGGTAAGCATTGGGAAGGGGGAAAACGGTGGGGGGGATAGGGTGGGGGTGTAGGTTTATGCTGGTGAAGAGGGTGAGGAATAAATGGTGGTTGGGGTGAGAGTAAGGTGGTGGTGGGGTTGGGGTAATGGTTGGGGAGGGGGTAAGGTAGTGGTGGGGTAGGGGTAATGGTTGGGGAGGGGGTGAGGTGGTGGGGGGTAGGGGTAATGGTTGGGGAAGGGGTAAGGTAGTGGTGGGGTAGGGGTAATGGTTGGGGAGGGGGTAAGGTAGTGGTGGGGTAGGGGTAATGGTTGGGGAGGGGGTAAGGTAGTGGTGGGGTAGGGGTAATGGTTGGGGAGGGGGTAAGGTGGTGGTGGGGTAGGGGTAATGGTTGGGGAGGGGGTAAGGTAGTGGTGGGGTAGGGGTAATGGTTGGGGAGGGGGTAAGGTAATAAAAGGTATGTTTGTAAAGGTATAAGTGTACAACTGCTAAACATTTGTTCCATTTATTCATGAACTTGTCCTATTTTATCTGTGGTAAAGGCTAAGTTAATGGCAGTGGTTAGGTACAGTGGAAAGCAATGTGGCATCAGTGCTGGCAAGGAGTAAAATAATGCATGGCACTTTTTGGCCTAGAAACACGCTACAGAGTCACTGCTGTTTGTTTATAATGTATGAGTGGCTTTGTAGTTCTCTCAGTTTCGTTGCATGCCATTGTTTGGTCGTCTGCTTACGGTGTTTTACAGTAATTTAGTGCCTCTCTAGTTATTTTTTTTGCTAATGTATTTTAGTTTTTCATGCATTCATTTTTCTCTCGTCTGATACCCTTACAACACCTTATATCCTATATTAATACACCATAGCTGATGTATTGTATTGTACTGTAGTGTATTCTCACTGTTAGTATCATTGTATTCGTCAGTAATCAGCCTAATTCACCCTTCAGTGTGCAATTTGGACATTTTGTAAGCTCCTGGAAGCTGACAATATTACGGGAAGCTGGTGATGCACTGTTTAGCACATTATTTTAACTGGTAAACGTAAGAGCCTTAGTCTGATTTTTGTGCCCGACACTTGTACAGTGTTTGTTTACCCAGCAGTACAGCTGAGGCCTCCATGTCAAACTGAGTGTTGTGGGTGGTATTGCTGACGCAGACTGGCACTCGGCAAAACTTTGGTGGTCCCTCTGCATGACTGTCATTTACTCGATAACCATTAACTTAACCACACTTCTTCGTTGATAGAGCACCATTTTAAAGTGTCTGCCATTTACCCATGATTATGAGTGCTTTGATGTTGCAGGTGAGCCCAAAATGGATTGCTCTGTATGAAAAAACCTATGGACAGACGAATGTCGTACACCAGCATAACTGCAGTCAAGATCTGGAAGACTTCCCAGAACTGTGGCTGGGTGCACTATGTAGGGGTGAACAAGACTGTGGGTCCTTCAATTCCTTCTGCAAGGAAGGTTAGACTCAGCGGTCTGTTGAAGACGTACAGAAAAAACTGTGTTCTATTATTTTCTTGTCATTCTTTATATCCGTCTTTACTGTGTTGTGTTTATGCAATGTTAAAGATTTATCTGACTTTTTGTGCTAAGAAGTTCCATCCTGTGCTGTGTTACTCAGGTATTCAGTAGTTACCAGGTATTATTACTGAATTACCTTGACTATCCATTCATCTGTCCAGCAATCTATCTATCTCCCCCTCTATATATCACCTTATCTTTTTTGTAAACAGACACAGGTAAAGAGATATACAGGTACAGTGAGAAAGAGATGCATGGATGGATGGATGGACAGACTGAAAAATAAATGGATAGACAGGTAATCAGATAGAAGGTGAAACAGACAAGACTAGAATGATAGATGGATAGACAGACAAAAGGCTAGACAGAGAGATAGATAAACAGAGATAGATAAGACAGATGGCCAGATGGACAGACAGACAGAAGGCCAGAAAAAGACAGAAAGATAGACAGAAAGACAGAAAAGTAGACAGATAAAAAGACAGAAAGATAGACAGATAGAAAGACAGTGGTGTGTGTAATAGTGCTGTGTGCAATAGTGCTGTGTGAAATAGTGGTGTGTGCAATAGTGGTGTGTGCAATAGTGGTGTGTGTAATAGTGGTGTGTGCAATAGTGGTGTGTGCAATAGTGGTGTGTGCAATAGTGGTGTGTGCAATAGTGATGTGTGCAATAGTGCTGTGTGCAATTGTGCTGTGTGCAATAGTGTTGTGTGCAATAGTGCTGTGTGCAATAGTGGTGTGTGCAATAGTGGTGTGTGCAATAGTGGTGTGTACAATAGTGGTGTGTGCAATAGTGGTGTGTACAATAGTGGTGTGTGCAATAGTGGTGTGTGCAATAGTGGTGTGTACAATAGTGGTGTGTGCAATAGTGCTGTGTGCAATAGTGCTGTGTGCAATAGTGCTCCACCACTGTCACATCTTACCTCTGATATTCTATGCCATCAAATCGTCCAAACAAGCCGTGAACAACGCGGTGTGTTCAGTTCCCTGTGATATTTGGCCATACTTACCTAGAGTTACAGGTACCAGCATAGCCACATTGTACAGCCCCAGGCAGGGTACAAAGCCCTGCCTGTGTGTTCACGTGTAGCACTGCTGGTTTGTTCCATGTGCCGCTTCCTGAACACTTAGCCTGAATAATTTAATATACATTGTTATCCCTTTATTCATGACACATGCAAATGTTTATAGCACTTTCTACACAGTGGCTGTCAACTGCCAATGCCCACCCTTCCTATACCCACTACCTTAATACCCCTCCCCTACCATCCCTGTTATGCCCTCTGCCCCCACCAGTCCCTCCACTGTACCCCATACCCCTCCCTCCCTCCCCTACCATCCCCCTTATGCCCTCTGCCCCCACCAGTCCCTCCACTGTACCCCATACCCCCCTCCCTCCCCCCTTCCCTACCATCCCCCTTATGCCCTCTACCCCCACCAGTCCCTCCACTGTACCCCATACCCCTCCCTCCCCTACCATCCCCCTTATGCCCTCTACCCCCACCAGTCCCTCCACTGTACCCCATACCCCCCTCCCTCCCCTACCATCCCCCTTATGCCCTCTACCCCCACCAGTCCCTCCACTGTACCCCATACCCCCCTCCCTCCCCTACCATCCCCCTTATGCCCTCTACCCCCACCAGTCCCTCCACTGTATCCCATACCCCCTGTAACTTGCAATACTTTGGTGATAGAAACTCCGTGTACAAACAGCTAGATAAGGAGTTTATTACAAGCTCACAGTAAAATAGTCTGCCCTTCTCGGCTGCCTGCTATCAACTGACGCAGTAACGCCCTTCTGCCCAGGCTTGGGCCGTGGGAAAGCGTGCTGACCTAGCAAGTTTAGTGGGGGCATGTATGCATTGGGGGGGGACATATATACATTGGGGGTAGACATATTGTGGAGGGGGTACACCCCCTCCCTCCCCTACCATCCCCCTTATGCCCTCTGCCCCCACCAGTCCCTCCACAGTACCCCATACCCCTCCTCCCTCCCTCCTCTCCCCTACCATCCCCCTTACGCCCTCTACCCCCACCAGTCCCTCCACTGTACCCCACACCCCTCCTCCCTCACTCCTCTCCCCTACCATCCCCCTTACGTCCTCTACCCCCACCAATCCCTCCACTGTACCTCATACTCCCCTCCCTCCCTCCCCCCTCCACTACCATCCCCCTTATGCCCTCTGCCCCCACCAGTCCCTCTATTGTACCCCATACCCCTCCTCCCTCCCTCCCCATCTCCCGGCTACAACAATCTCCTGAGTCATCTCCCCTACCCGCTCCCGGTCACCACTACCCCCTCCCCACAGTTCAACCCGTCAGGTGGAAACGAGCCAGTGCCTGTGTGTGTGTGTGTGTGTGTGTGTGTGTGTGTGTGTGTGTGTTTTGTCAGGAGGTGTACCTTCAGAGCATAATGGGAGCCGTACTGCAGGAATGACCAAACAATGGTACTAGAATTTATTTATAAATCTATTAATATTACAGAACCATGGGTGCTGATATGGAACGCCACCAGAAGGTATTTATAAATCTGTTAATATTACAGAACCATGGGTGCTGATATGGAACGCCACCAGAAGGTATTTATAAATCTATTAATATTACAGAACCATGGGTGCTGATATGGAACGCCACCAGAAGGTATTTATAAATCTATTAATATTACAGAACCATGGGTGCTGATATGGAACGCCACCAGAAGGTATTTATAAATCTATTAATATTACAGAACCATGGGTGCTGATATGGAACGCCACCAGAAGGTATTTATAAATCTATTAATATTACAGAACCATCGGTGCTGATATGGAACGCCACCAGAAGGTATTTATAAATCTATTAATATTACAGAACCATCGGTGCTGATATGGAACGCCACCGCTGTTGCCATCAACTCTGACAAGATATTGCCACAGCTGGTGGCCAGGATGGTAATAAGCCAGATCGGCCTGGCAGCCGTCTTGGGCTACCTTATCTACCGGCTGTGGCTGAACACCTTCAACATTAACATGTTTTACTACCTAACCCCACCACACCGGCACCACCCACACCAGCCCTAACACCACCTGACCCCACCACACCATAACACCACCTGACCCCACCACACCATAACACCACCTGACCCCACCACACCATAACACCACCTGACCCCACCACACCATAACACCACCTGACCCCACCACACCAGCCCTAACACCAGCTCATGATATAAAGACACACTAGATCAGTACATTTTATAATAGAGTAATGGACAGACAAAACAGGAAGAAATGTTGAGCATAAATAATGGAAGGTGAGGTGCTTGAAGAGACGGCTGGAGTAAGATTGAAATTTATGGGAATATTGTTATGACCGTGGCAGAGTGACACGTGGAATTAATGAAGGATTACACAAGAAGCATAACTGTTGTGTTGTCAAAGGTGGCATGCTTGGTTTGAACAGGTCCAAGCACACACACAAAAAAGGTTTTGAAGGTGACGTGTTTTGGTGGTGACCCTTTTATTGTGCATGATGGCGGCGGCAGGCATAAGGAGTGGTTGGCTTAAGTTTTTTTGTTTTTTATGCAAGGAACAAGGAACCAAAGGCCAGGAGCCGCAATTTATTCCCTCCAAGAAAAAACAAAAACAAGATAACAGAGCCAAATTCAAGATCCGTTCATTTTGAGATGCCTGGACACACTGCGTTTGAAAGACTGGAGGTCATAGGCAGTAGGAAATATGGACAGAGGGAGACAGTTCCAGAGTTGACAGTATTGGCAAGATATTAAGAGCATGTCAAAGCAGCCTAAGTAACTTGACTCTGTGCATGGTGTGTTGTATGACAGATGGAAGGACAGTAAATAATGACATTTTATTATATAACTTTTGTCAGTCAAGAAAGATTAGTCAGGTACATTGACTGCAGCATTGCATGGAACAAAGTATATCCAGTTAGTAACAATTACAATATCAGCCTTGTATACTGACAACGACTGCTGCCCCAACACCTACACTACCTTAATAGGCTACACCTGTCATTGTTAACTAATTTACAGAGAAGAACACTGATTCTACCATCCCATCAGCCGTCACTGATAACTATTGACATTTATAACAACATACAAATAATGGAGTCAACTAGGCCTCCACTTCCAATATATGAGTGGTGCCAGAACTGTAGCTTTTGCCGTGGCTAACCCTGTAAGCCAGTGGTTGTCCAACAAGCTGGCATAGGCGATAGGAATATTTGGGGTGGGCGACAGGAAGACATGAGAGTAGCCCTTTCAGACACTGTTCTGAGGAATGACTATACTCAACTTTTTTTTTTTTTTTTTTTTTTAAATCGAGGCGAAGATAAACTAGACAGGCTGGTGATGATTGGCTGAATGCAACATGTCTGAATATCATCATTGTATTTCAAATAATTACCAGTAATGTGAATAGAAACTTATTGACTAACTCAAATACAATGATGCTATTCGGACGTGTTGTATTCACCTAATCATCACCAACCTGTCAAGTGCATCTTCCCCTCGGAAAAAAATATATATATATATATATATATATATATATATATATATATATATATATATATATATATAGTAGCAAAGAAACAAGGCCAGCCATCTCATTAACTTTACAAACTTAACAGTAGTGCCGACACAGTAACTTCCCTGGGTTAGTAAGTGATGTTGGCACAGTGATGAATCAACACGTTAGTTTAACAGGCATTGTATAATAATGTCAGTAAGCCATATACTTGTGTTAGTTTAATAGGCATATTGTAATAATGTCAGTAAGCCATATACTTGTGTTAGTTTAATAGGCATATTGTAATAATGTCAGTAAGCCATATACTTGTGTTAGTTTAATAGGCATTGTATAATAATGTCAGTAAGCCATATACTTGTGTTAGTTTAATAGGCATTGTATAATAAATCTATTAATATTACAGAACCATGGGTGCTGATATGGAACGCCACCAGAAGGTATTTATAAATCTATTAATATTACAGAACCATGGGTGCTGATATGGAACGCCACCAGAAGGTATTTATAAATCTATTAATATTACAGAACCATCGGTGCTGATATGGAACGCCACCAGAAGGTATTTATAAATCTATTAATATTACAGAACCATCGGTGCTGATATGGAACGCCACCGCTGTTGCCATCAACTCTGACAAGATATTGCCACAGCTGGTGGCCAGGATGGTAATAAGCCAGATCGGCCTGGCAGCCGTCTTGGGCTACCTTATCTACCGGCTGTGGCTGAACACCTTCAACATTAACATGTTTTACTACCTAACCCCACCACACCGGCACCACCCACACCAGCCCTAACACCACCTGACCCCACCACACCATAACACCACCTGACCCCACCACACCATAACACCACCTGACCCCACCACACCATAACACCACCTGACCCCACCACACCATAACACCACCTGACCCCACCACACCAGCCCTAACACCAGCTCATGATATAAAGACACACTAGATCAGTACATTTTATAATAGAGTAATGGACAGACAAAACAGGAAGAAATGTTGAGCATAAATAATGGAAGGTGAGGTGCTTGAAGAAGACGGCTGGAGTAAGATTGAAATTTATGGGAATATTGTTATGACCGTGGCAGAGTGACACGTGGAATTAATGAAGGATTACACAAGAAGCATAACTGTTGTGTTGTCAAAGGTGGCATGCTTGGTTTGAACAGGTCCAAGCACACACACAAAAAAGGTTTTGAAGGTGACGTGTTTTGGTGGTGACCCTTTTATTGTGCATGATGGCGGCGGCAGGCATAAGGAGTGGTTGGCTTAAGTTTTTTTGTTTTTTATGCAAGGAACAAGGAACCAAAGGCCAGGAGCCGCAATTTATTCCCTCCAAGAAAAAACAAAAACAAGATAACAGAGCCAAATTCAAGATCCGTTCATTTTGAGATGCCTGGACACACTGCGTTTGAAAGACTGGAGGTCATAGGCAGTAGGAAATATGGACAGAGGGAGACAGTTCCAGAGTTGACAGTATTGGCAAGAAATTAAGAGCATGTCAAAGCAGCCTAAGTAACTTGACTCTCTGCATGGTGTGTTGTATGACAGATGGAAGGACAGTAAATAATGACATTTTATTATATAACTTTTGTCAGTCAAGAAAGATTAGTCAGGTACATTGACTGCAGCATTGCATGGAACAAAGTATATCCAGTTAGTAACAATTACAATATCAGCCTTGTATACTGACAACGACTGCTGCCCCAACACCTACACTACCTTAATAGGCTACACCTGTCATTGTTAACTAATTTACAGAGAAGAACACTGATTCTACCATCCCATCAGCCTTCACTGATAACTATTGACATTTATAACAACATACAAATAATGGAGTCAACTAGGCCTCCACTTCCAATATATGAGTGGTGCCAGAACTGTAGCTTTTGCCGTGGCTAACCCTGTAAGCCAGTGGTTGTCAACAAGCTGGCATAGGCGATAGGAATATTTGGGGTGGGCGACAGGAAGACATGAGAGTAGCCCTTTCAGACACTGTTCTGAGGAATGACTATACTCAACTTTTTTTTTTTTTTTTTTTTTTTAAATCGAGGCGAAGATAAACTAGACAGGCTGGTGATGATTGGCTGAATGCAACATGTCTGAATATCATCATTGTATTTCAAATAATTACCAGTAATGTGAATAGAAACTTATTGACTAACTCAAATACAATGATGCTATTCGGACGTGTTGCATTCACCTAATCATCACCAACCTGTCAAGTGCATCTTCCCCTCGGGGAAAAAAAAAATATATATATATATATATATATATATATATATATATATATATATATATATATATATATATATATATATAGTAGCAAAGAAACAAGCCCAGCCATCTCATTAACTTTACAAACTTAACAGTAGTGCCGACACAGTAACTTCCCTGGGTTAGTAAGTGATGTTGGCACAGTGATGAATCAACACGTTAGTTTAACAGGCATTGTATAATAATGTCAGTAAGCCATATACTTGTGTTAGTTTAATAGGCATATTGTAATAATGTCAGTAAGCCATATACTTGTGTTAGTTTAATAGGCATATTGTAATAATGTCAGTAAGCCATATACTTGTGTTAGTTTAATAGGCATTGTATAATAATGTCAGTAAGCCATATACTTGTGTTAGTTTAATAGGCATTGTATAATAATGTCAGTAAGCCATACATTTTTGTCCTCATGCCAGGTGAGGGGTACGTCACCACTGCAGAAAATGTTCATGTGGTACACAGGATGAAAAACTTTGATAACCACTAAACTAAGAGTATTGAGAGAGTACATGGCTTAGTCTACTGTGTAGTCTGATGACAGAAAATGTAGAGCCGTAGAAATAGAAGCAGAGACTGACATAAGGCAATGTGTTTGTAAGTACAGTATTAGTATTAGTATGTAGTATTAAGAACTGTAGTATGGCCATAGACATAAGACTGCAGTTAGTGCCTTAGTGGCTGGATTATTACAAGTTATGTTAAGTAGCAGTATAACAAAGGACACAGGCAAAACCTTGATGCATGTCCACATACAGTAACATCATTTTGTTTAGTACGTCACTGCTGATGTGTGCCATTTGTTAGACATGGCCTCAGCAATAATTGTGTTATGTCACTGCTGCTGCGTCCTATTTGTTAGACATGGCCTCAGCAATAATTGTGTTTAGTATGGTACTGCTGATGTGCACCATTTGTTAGACATGGCCTCAGCAATAATTGTGTTTAGTATGGTACTGCTGATGTGCACCATTTGTTAGACAGGCCTCAGCAATAATTGTGTTTAGTATGTCACTGCTGATGTGCCCCATTTGTTAGACATGGCCTCAGCAATAATTGTGTTTAGTATGGTACTGCTGATGTGCACCATTTGTTAGACATGGCTTCAGCAATAATTGTGTTATGTCACTGCTGATGTGTGCCATTTGTTAGACATGGCCTCAGCAATTATTGTGTTATGTCACTGCTGCTGTGTGCCATTTGTTAGACATGGCCTCAGCAATAATTGTGTTTAGTATGTCACTGCTGCTGTGTGCCATTTGTTAGACATGGCCTCAGCAATAATTGTGTTTAGTATGTCACTGCTGCTGTGTGCCATTTGTTAGACATGGCCTCAGCAATAATTGTGTTTAGTATGTCACTGCTGCTGTGTGCCATTTGTTAGACATGGCCTCAGCAATAATGTCATACAGCCAACTTGAGTGTGTCAGGCACTGCTTTGCTGTGTATAATGTTGGTATTCTTGTGACCCATGGCACTGATAGGTAGTATGCATTTTAATGCACTAACAGCTTAGTTCAATACAAAAGCTCTGCCTGGCATCAACTCAGTCGGGTCACTGGCATTATAGGTTTTAACTCTCAGACTGGTGCATTATTTGACTGGTCTTATAGGTTAGCTGTGGAGCACACAAAGTATTCACGGTGTACTACACCCAACAGCACAAGTTACACCTCTTGTAATATTACAGCCATCATCAATGTAAGGCGTCCTGACACAAGTAGTTGTCCCCTCAAATATATAGGATTAAAAATAAATAGGATTAAAAATAAATATGCTTATGTATGATTAGAAATAAATATAATTAAACAACAACTTTTCACTGACCATTGATGCATGTTAGTAATAGAGAAGGAAGTGATGAAAGGAATACAATACAACAGGGATTGCCTTAGACGTGGGATTTTATAATAATTGGAGAGAGAGAGAGAGAGAGGAATGGAGGTGAACAAATAATAGTTATCGACTAAGACAGTATAAAAGATAAATAAAATAGGAAAGAAAAGAAAACGAAGTGAAGAAGAACACAGAGAAAGAGAAAGAAAGAGAGGAATGAGAAAGAGAGAAGGAGAGGAATGAGAAAGACAGAGGGAGAGGAATGAGAAAGAGAGAAGGAGAGGAATGAGACAGAGAGGAAGATGAGCCTAGGGAAGGAGAGGAAAGGGAATGGCAGTAAACAAATGCTGAGGGAGAAAGATGAGCCTAGGGAAGGAGAGGAAAGGGAATGGCAGTAAACAAATGATGAGGGAGAAAGATGAGCCTAGGGAAGGAGAGGAAAGGGAATGGCAGTAAACAAATGCTGAGGGAGAAAGATGAGCCTAGGGAAGGAGAGGAAAGGGAATGGCAGTAAACAAATGTTGAGGGAGAAAGATGAGAGAATTAATACAAAAAGCAAAAGACCAAAGGTGAAGAAAATGAGGAAAGTAGGAAGGAAAAACTACATGACATACAATACACAAAATACAGAAATACAGAGAATATATACAGGAATACAGGAATACAGAAAATATATACAATAATACAGTAATATAGAAAATATATCCAGTAATACAGAAAATACGGGAATACAGAAATTACAGGAAATACAGAAAATACAGGAATACGGAAATGAGAAAATACATACAAATAAGAATACAGTAGTACTGAAAACACAGAAATACGGAAAATACAGGAATACAGTAATGCAGAAAATACAGAATACAAAAAAGTAGAGAAATACAGTCAAGAGAGGAATAAGGAAAATACAGAAAGTTAGAAAATACAAAATACAGAAATAGAAAATTAAAAAAAAATACAGAATTACGGAAATGCAGAAATACAGACAATACAGAAATACTGGAATACTGAAATATTGAAATACAAAAAATACAGAAATGTAGAAACACTGAAATGCAGAAAATACAGAATTACACAAAGTACAGAAATACAGAAAATACAGATATAGAAATACAGAAATACAAAAAATACAGCAATATGGAGAATACAGCACTACAGGCAATAGCATACAGCGCTGGCAATCCGCTATAGGATGCAGTATTTGCCAACTGTTGGTCCTTGGTGTGGCAATGTACAGCCCAGCCAGAATAACAGGGGTCTTTTGTCCCTGTATTAGTCAGCCCCACCAGTTGTACAGGTTCAGTAGTGTAGATTTGGCTCCAAGCTAAAAACCAGACTATTGCAATCAATTCAGGACAGATTTATCTTGTGTTATTTCTGTATGATACACTTACTGGCTGTGTTATGGGGGGATTCCTTCAGTACCTAACATGCTGCCATAATTATTGCAACCAAGGCTTATACGTGGCTCTTTAGACTTATTTGTGGCTCTTTATACTTATTTATTGGTGGATTTATATATTAATTGATTTGTGGATTTATATAGTAATTGATTTGTGGATTTATATATTTATTTATTTGTGTGTTTATATAGTAATTGATTTGTGGATTTATATATTTATTTATTTGTGTGTTTATATATGCATTTATGGGCTGGGTCATTTATTAAACAACTCTGCCTCGCCATTAACCAAACATCAGGATAAAAAATAATAACAACTATAATTCTGAAACTGTTGCTGCAATATTCACACAACACATTCCAGATGAAAATACTTGTATCACTGTACACCTAATATTAAGGCACTTTTAGTATGACTCAAATTTTTTTTAAGGATTTTGACCTGTGACCTTGAGATCAAGGTCAAGGTCATTCATACTATACAAATCATGTTCACTCCTGACCCACTACCTGTCCACCGAGTTTGGTCAAAATCAGCCACATACTTTCCGATTAGACACTTTCAGGCATGAGGCGGCCATTCTGATTGTTCTCAATATGTCAACAAGTATTGGTTGGATCTCAGTATCTGTACCCAGGTGCACCAGTATACCCAGGTGCACCAGTATACCCAGGTGCACCAGTATACCCAGGTGCACCAGTATACCCAGGTGCACCAGTATACCCAGGTGCACCAGTATACCCAGGTGTACCAGTATACCCAGGTGTACCAGTATACCCAGGTGCACCAGTATACCCAGGTGCACCAGTATACCCAGGTGCACCAGTATACCCAGGTGCACCAGTATACCCAGGTGTACCAGTATACCCAGGTGCACCAGTATACCCAGGTGCACCAGTATACCCAGGTGCACCAGTATACCCAGGTGCACTAGTATACCCAGGTGCACCAGTATACCCAGGTGCACTAGTATACCCAGGTGCACCAGTATACCCAGGTGCACCAGTATACCCAGGTGCACCAGTATACCCAGGTGTACCAGTATACCCAGGTGCACTAGTATACCCAGGTGCACCAGTATACCCAGGTGCACCAGTATACCCAGGTGCACTAGTATACCCAGGTGCACCAGTATACCCAGGTGCACCAGTATACCCAGGTGCACCAGTATACCCAGGTGTACCAGTATACCCAGGTGCACTAGTATACCCAGGTGCACCAGTATACCCAGGTGCACCAGTATACCCAGGTGTACTAGTATACCCAGGTGCACCAGTATACCCAGGTGCACCAGTATACCCAGGTGCACTAGTATACCCAGGTGCACCAGTATACCCAGGTGCACCAGTATACCCAGGTGCACCAGTATACCCAGGTGCACCAGTATACCCAGGTGCACTAGTATATCCAGGTGCACCAGTATACCCAGGTGCACTAGTATACCGGTAGCCTATGCCGACGGCTACATACTGCAGCGTTTGCAAAGCGAGCGGTTCAGTAGTTTGGCTGCACAGGAGGGCAAAAATGGGAAAAATAACACAGAGGCGCCAGTGCTAGGGGGGAAATATGCCAAAGGAAGTATACAAGCAAGATACATCACTGCTGAAAATGTTATGTCTATCTCAAACGGTGTTGCAATGCCAGCCTTCTACATCTTACCCCCCCCCCCAAGAAAAAGAAATATTATCTACAATATCAATAAGAACTCCACACAATGTGGAGTTCTTAATAATAATAATAATAACAACAACAACACAATATACTACTACTACTACTACTAATAATAATAATAATAACAACAACAACAACAACACAATATATTAATAATAATAATAATAGTAACAACAATAAAACTAATAATAATAATAATAATAATAATAACAATAATAATAATAACAACAACAACAATAGCACTAATATTATAATTAATAATAATAGTAATCATCACCAGCATAATCATTACAATACTACTACTGCTACTACTACTGCTGTACTAATACTAATACTACTACTACTACTACTACTACTACTGGACATGTGATACATTTGCGGTAAACTGTGTATACTCTGTGTATGGATGTATTGGTCTGTTTATCTACACACACGTCAATCTATCAACAGCGAAAAATAGTATATTATTATCATCATTTTTGTTGTTGTTGTTGTTGTTGTGGTAGGTGGGGGCGCTCACCATCCACTCACTCGATGTATTGCTGGTCTCATATGAGTGCCATTTCCTCTCTCTTTCCTTCTTTCCTCTTCTGTATTTCTTTCCTTCTTTCCTTCTGCCTGTGGGTGACTCTACACTGAGTGACAAGCCAAATGGTTTCCTGTACACCAAGAAACCATCTACTACGCTGGGTGGTAACCATATAACAAAATTATGGCGCCTGGTGGTTTAGTGGGTAATTAAGGCGCTCCAATCGGATTGAGCTGGTGCAGGTTTATATCCAAGGGGTGGTTGGGGTTTATTGCTCACGTAATGCCACTCAGGGATGAGTGAGGCTGGTCACTCTCATCTTAAATGTCAGGACCAACTTGCCTAGCCCCGGGCTCCTACGCTCCTCATGGGGCAACACAGGGTTAGCTGATGAAGATGATGATGATGATGATGATGATAAGTATTACTATTATTACCAGCTGCTATAGCGAAGCTGGTATTTTTTCAATTTGTGTGTGTGTGTGTGTGTGTGTGTGTGTTAACACCATAGCTTCGCAACCGCTCAAGATATCATCACAAAGTTTTACAGGTGTGTAGTAGGGATGAAAATCTACAACTTCGAAACTGGTGAAGGTAGGTCAAGGTCAAGGACATATTCCAGGCCGCGCTAGATATGTATCGGCTGGCGGCTGGTGTGATTCCCCCCTTGGGAGTCCTATAGTTATTATTATTATTATTATTATTATTATTATTATTATTTCTAGCCTGGTCTATCTGTCTGTTTGTCTACCCACCTATCTATCTAGCTCTATCTGTCTTTCTGTCAGTCAAATACGGATATCACTACATAAGGTGAGTGGATGGTACGTACTAGACAGACTGATAGATACACGGATAGAAGGAGAGAGAGAATCAGTGTCAAAACATTCACGTTATCGAGTTGACCTATTTATGTATGTATGTGTCTGTCCATCTATCCAATATATCTACCACTACATCAGGTGAGTGGATGGTATGTACCAGAGAGAGAGAGAATCAGTGTCAAAACATTCACGTTATCGAGTTGACCTATTTATGTATGTATGTGTCTGTCCATCTATCCAATATATCTACCACTACATCAGGTGAGTGGATGGTATGTACCAGAGAGAGAGAATCAGTGTCAAAACATTCACGTTATCGAGTTGACCTATTTATGTATGTATGTGTCTGTCCATCTATCCAATATATCTACCACTACATCAGGTGAGTGGATGGTATGTACCAGAGAGAGAGAGAGAGAGAGAGAGAGAGAGAGAGAGAGAGAGAGAACTGCTGATGCCTTTTCATCTGGTTTCGCATCTATCTATCCAATAAAGCTATAGTTACATCAGGTGAATGGATGGTATATACTAGACGGACAAAGATAAAGAAAATATATTGATGCCTTTAATATACTTTTGCATCTATCTACCCAATAAATCTATCACTACAGCAAGTAAGTGGATGGTATGTACTCAATAGATGGACATGGTTATAGATAGACTGATACAGAGAAAAATATTGATGCCTTCCATCTATTTTGCATCTATCTATTTATATAATAAATCTTTGACTACATCAGGTGAGTGGATAGCACGTACTAGATAGAGAAAAATATTGATATCTTTAATTCACTTTTGCATCTATCTATATATCTATCTATCCAATAAATCTATCACTACATCAGTGAGTGGATGGTACATAATGGTGTTGGTGGATATCTATATATCCATCAAGTGCAGCTGTCTATCTATTTACATGTCTATCTACATACTAGATCTGTTTACCTATCTATCCAATAAATCTATAACTTTATCAGGTGAGTGGATAGCATGTACCAGATAGACAGACTTAGATAGATGGTAAAAAAAAATCAACATCAGTAATTCAGCAAATTCAAAACTAATCTATTTTTGCATCTACCTATCTATCCAAAAATATCACTACATCAGGTGAGTGGATGGTACGTACTAGAGATGGATGGACATCAGGCAGATAGCCAGAGGTCCATTTCTATAGATAATTTATTGAAAAAGTGTATTTATGTATTTATCTGTCTATTTATCTATCCAATAAATCACAATACGGTTTTTAGTGAGTGGATAGTACGTACTGGACAGATAGATAGATACATAGATAGAGAATTGTTATTAATCATGTTCAATCTATTTTTGCATCTATTAATCTATCCAATTCATATACCGCTACATCAAGTGTGTGGATGGTCTGTACTAAAAAGATAGTTCGACAGACATAATGAAAAAATATTGATGTCTTTTAATGTATTTTTACTTATCTGTCTATCCAATAAATCAATCAATGCATCAGACAGATAGACAGATAGACAGACACAGATATGGATGGACAAAGAAAACTAAAATCATTCTTACTCATCAAATTGAAAGTTAATCTATTTTTGGGTCTATCTATCCGATAAATCTATCACTATATCAGGTGAGTGGATGATAGCTACGAGGTAGATACCGTAGATAGATAGATAGATATGCAGACTGAACGGAAAAATCATTCTTTTTTTTTTAGTTTCAAAAAGTTAATCTATCTATTTTTCAACCTATTTATCTGTCCAATAAATCTATCACTAGATCAGGTGAGTGGATGGTAGCTACTAGATAGCCAGCTAGATAGAATGAAAGATACAGAAAAAATATTGGCTTTTAACCTATTATAGCATTTATCTATTTATCTATCTGTACAATAAACCTATCACTGCATCTCTTGTATTTTCTTTCTTGGAAGGAACTGTTTTGCAGGCTCAGCCTTTGGTTCCTTCTTCCTCGCATAAAAAAACATACTACATAGATAGAAAGATAGAAACAAATATTTACATGAACCTATTCTTGCATCTATCAATCTATCCAGTATATCTATCACTACATCAGGTGAGTGAATGATATGTACTAGATATAGAGAAAAAATATTGGTCTTAATCTATTTTTGCACCCATCCATCCGTCTATCTATTTATTCAATCAATCTATCACTACATCAGTTGAGTGGATGGTATTAGCTGGACAGTCTGATAGGTAGGTAGACACACGGGTAGAGAAAGTATTGATATCTTTTAATCAACTTTTAATCTAATTTTGCAACTATCTACTTATGTATCTATTTAGTCTATCACTGCATCAAGTGAGTGGATGGTACCTACCAGATATATAGACAGGTAAGTAGACAGGTAGAGATAATAATACTGATGTCTCTTCATCTACTTTTAATCTATTTTAGACTATTTATGGATCTATCTAATAAATCTATCATTACATCGGGTGAGTGGATGGTACGCAGTGGGCAAAATGCGTGTCCACATGTCGGTAGGTATGTTGATAAATGACTTAGGCGTATGTATCTATCTTTGATTTTCGATAGATTAAAGGTGAACTGATAACTTGTTTGTAGGTCATGTGGAAAGATTAGAAAATAATAATAATAATAATAATAATAATAATAACAATAATAATAATAGCAGTAGTAATAGTAGTAGTAGTATACCGGTCGCGTTGGCCAGTTTCTCTTGTGCCCCGCCCCCTACTGATGCCCCGCCCTCTTCCAGCTCTACTCGTTGCTGATTGGCTGAGATAATTATTCTTCTTATTGATAGAATAATGAGCCTTACAACGAAATAGTATCGTATTATTTATTTTTACTTTGAATTCATTTCTTTATGACAAAGGAAGCACTAAAATTGCTAAATCAAAATCAGTTTGAAAAGAATCAACCTGCCTCCTCCCGCAACTGCAGCTGAGTTTTGCCGCCAAAAAAGTTCGGAGTTTGGCAGTAACACATCGCAGCTGTGCCGCTATTAAACATATTAAGTCACCTATTTGTCATGTCTGGTAAGTTACCACAGTATCATAACCATATTGTAATTTTCAATATTTATTTCCTTCATTAATTTCCTTAATATCAGAGGTTTGAATAAAGAACTAGGAAAACGAAATGTCATTGGCTTCTCTTCGAAATGAGAAATTTCATTCTATGCAGGTGAAGTCAGTGATATATTATAGAGGGAAAAGGGTTTTGTGTGTGTGTGTGTGTGTGTGTGTGTGTGTGTGTGTGTGTGGATACCAAAATTAAGGAAAAATGTCAAAACACTAAGTTCTTTGTAGAATGCATACATTTTTATTTTCATAGAGGGAACCTTCGTTACTTAAAAACCATTCAGGCCGATGACGTTCTTGGTACTTTTTTCCAACATCCTTTACTACAAAACATTTCCTAGTTAAATGGAAAAGGTATCATTGCAGTTAATGGGTTAAGTAAAAGTTTTGTTGCTTCGATTAGCGAAAGCGCCTGATATGTTTACCCAACAGTGGCACGGCAAAGACTGGCTCAAAACTCCTACTCGGGCCGACGGGTGAGTGGGCGTGGCCAAGGGGGCGGGGCACAAGAGAATCAGGCAAACGCCAACAGTATGGTAGTAGTAAAATAATAATAATAATAAAAAATTTCAACGCACTTCGTGTCCAAACCAGGCATAGGCATAGTCTGGCCTTCCCGGCACTTGTGCCACTTGTCTCGCCTCCACAGTAATCCAGTCTGTCCATTCATTAAAGCAAACACAATCGCAAACGCCCAATATACGCACAACACCAAGTTAATACCAGCTGTGCACACCAACCCCCCCCCCCCTTTCTGACCCGTGGGGTGACTGACTGCCCAATGGTCTGCAACTCTGCATCTCAAGGGTCACGTGACCAAGGAAAAATTATGCTTGAGACTCCTCCAGTTAAATATAAGACTATTAAGCC
The DNA here is from genome assembly GCF_032717465.1 of Coenobita brevimanus. NCBI lineage: Eukaryota > Metazoa > Arthropoda > Malacostraca > Decapoda > Coenobitidae > Coenobita > Coenobita brevimanus. The sequence continues at coordinate 15,182,718 of NC_137059.1, forward strand.
AACATTGCATGATTTTTTTACCCATGTTTTAATAAATCAGTACGGTAAGTGATAGTACAAATTTTATTTCATAGAAAAATAATGGAAATAAAGTGAAATGTAGCACCATAGTAATATACGTTGCTCGTTTCTTTTATAAGACTACATCTCCGGGAGCTTCCTGTAGGTGTACCATCACTCAACACTGGCAACGCTGATTTTTTTTTTTTTTTTAATCTTTTAATGTTTACAGGTAATTCCTTGATTATTTATGACGTGCTTGTAATAAGCAAGTAATGGTAGAGTTTATCTTTCAGGAGGTAATTGGTTCTGTGAACCTTATTTACCGTAGTTCAGAGGCTAAATAAGACGATGCTACGGCCCTGCATCCTCACCACAGCATTCCCTCGAGACTGGCGCCATTTCTGCGTCAAGATCTTGTTACTGTTTAACAAACAAAATGTAGCCAAATGATGAGAATTCTGAGGTTAAACTTGACAGAAATGCAAGAAAATGCTTACGGGACACCCATATTAAACAAATACGTCCAACAAATGACTACTAAAAGCAAAACACATCTCAGGAAGTTGCCGTTAACGGTCAGCACCTGCAACTTGGCGCCGCTGTCCTTGCAATGTGTCCTTGAAATGTTTGGACGGTTAAAGGCAGTTGTGGCAGTGTTGGCGCGTCCTTTGCAATAGGTCAGTGATAATAGAGGTTGCACTTAACCCTTTCCCTGCTGCTGCACAAGGCGTCTGTTGTCATCTGATGCAACTGGCCAATTTGACATCTGCAATACTGAGTCCTGCTGGCATAACATTCAACCAGCTTTAGTTATCAGGTAGCAATGAGTCTCCTTGGTTACTAGTCAAACCGCACCTCAAATATAACTTACTTGGCCGTCCACTGCAACTACTACTACCAAATATTACCAGTGCTACTACTACTGCCAACGCTACTACCACCATCATCACCACCACCACCACTACATTGAACTCAGCGTGTATAAATCTCACCAGTATGTTGTTGTTGTTGCTGCTTACCCCTTCCTAGTGTGTGTGGCCGACCAGACCCGTAAGTGCTTCTGTGGGGCCGCTACAGGTACAGTACAACGTGTGGGCAACCAGCGAGTCCTTGTGTTAGACACCGCCTCACCTGGGCCCTTCCCACGGCGAGGTGCAAGGAATAAGAAGAGGTTTGTCGCCTGGGTGGACGCCGCAGATGTTTCCCTTCACCTCTGAACTAAATGTAAACCGAAGTAAACCCAGACTTACCCATTCAAGGCCACGGAACCTAAGTATTTTTTATGGATTAGTCTTCCCTCAGCATATTTCCTACATAGACCGATAGATGAAAAGATAGATATACAGAGAAAATGACGAACAGACAAATGACTTAGATAGATAGACACATAGGAAGATGGATAGACAGATGGATTGACAGGTGGACAGATGAATAGACCGATGGACAGATAGATGGACAGATGGATAGATAGATAGATGGATAGACAGATGGATGGATAGATGGATGGATAGATAGACGGATGGATAGATAGACAACTAGATAGATAGATACAGACAGGCAGACAGACAGACAGATAAACAGATATAGACAGACAGATAGATAATTAGACATAGATGAATAGACAGATAGATAAATAGACAGATAGATGAATAGTGTCACATAGCCTATGATTTCATCATCCTTTGTATAATTCTAATGTACAGTATGCTGCATGTTTGATCACGATTCGCCACGTGGCTTCCATAGTGACCAGGCTTGCGTGTTCTACCTCACTCCCGCCTTCTCACCCTTATAGTAGAGTAAGTCGTTCTTTCTGTTGTTCAGAGCAGGATTGTCAACTCTTCGTCCTCTATGCCTTCATTTGCGCGTCCTTCCTACAAGTTGAATCAAGCTCTGCCGGCCCCCTATATAATGAGCTCAGTCTGCATTAATTGCCACTTAGATCTACTCCTCATTCTGTTCACATCTCTTTCCTCCCCTGTATAGTGTATTATTATTTTTGTGAGTGCTCAGGAAGTCTCCAACCATCTAGCTGCTGTATAATTTGAGTATAAATGTTATTACCATTTTTCTTGCACTGTATAGCATAAGGCGCTAATTCGTGAGCCTGATAGAGTTTTTGTTGTCAGCCAGTATTAGTAATATTTTGTATCTGTATTAATATAATATCTTGCTTTAACTGAGCATTATCCGGTTTTCTCATTTTATCAGGGCTGACTTAGATAAATTTACTCTTGCTAAATTCGTGTTAATAGAGGCTATTGCAGTTAACCATATATTTAACCTGTTTTTTGCCATTACATTATCCCTATGAGTCCTGAATGTTTAGTTGTTAGTTTGAGCATTAAACTTTAACTTGTAGTTTTACCTAAGTCTTTGTTTTGAACCTGGAACTTTGCGGGACAGTAGTGATTTTAGTATTCTCACTTGAAGTGTTCATTATCTCTCTCTGTTCCGTAACAATAGACAGATAGGTAGACAGAAAGATAGATAGATAGACAGATAGATAAAAAGATAGACAGACAGACAGATAGATAGACTGATAGGCAGAGAGAGAGACAAATAGACAGACAGATAGAGAGAGAAATGGATAGACAGAGAGATATATAGACAGAGATAAAGATGGATAGATACCTACTAATTACCAACATTTTCATCCCAGACAGATAGATAGATAGATACAAATAGATAGATAGATAGATGCTGAATCCAAATACATCTTCATCCGGGAAACTAAATTGATAGATAGATAGATAGACTGTGATAGATAAATATAGATAGATAGACAGACAGTTAACCAGACAGATAGATAGATCGATAGACAGACAGACAGACGGTCAGTTACCCGGACTGATAGATAGATAGATAGATACACAGAGATAGATGGATAGATAGTTACCCAGATACACAGAGTGATAGACAGATAGATATATTGACAGATAGATGGATAGATAGCTACCGATACAGATATAGATAAATAGATAGATA
>NC_137059.1:15188208-15285708 GCF_032717465.1 Coenobita brevimanus
CTTCTCCTACTACTACTACTACTACTACTGCTACTACTACTACTACTACTACTACTGCTGCTACTCCTCCTCCTCCTCCTCCTCCTACTACTACTACTACTACTACTACTACTACTGCTGCTACTCCTCCTCCTCCTCCTCCTACTACTACTACTGCTACTCCTCCTCCTCCTCCTCCTCCTCCTACTACTACTACTACTACTACTACTACTACTACTACTACTACTACTCCTCCTACTACTACTACTACTACTACTACTACTACTACTCCTCCTCCTCCTCCTCCTCCTACTACTACTACTACTACTACTACTACTACTGCTACTCCTCCTCCTCCTCCTCCTCCTCCTACTACTACTACTACTACTACTACTACTGCTACTCCTCCTCCTCCTCCTCCTCCTCCTCCTCCTACTACTACTACTACTACTACTACTACTACTACTGCTACTGCTACTACTACTACTACTACTACTACTACTGCTACTGCTACCACTACTACTACTACTACTACTACTACTACTACTACTACCAGTACTGCTACTACTACAACAACAACTACTACTACTACTACTACTACTAATAATAATAATAATAATAATAATATTACTACTACAAGTGCTACTACTACCATGACTACCACTACTACAACTACTACTATTACTACTGTTAGTAGTAGTAATAGTAGTAGTTGTAGCAGTAGTAGTAGCAGTAGTAGTAGCAGTAGTAGTAATATTTTTATTATATTATTATTGTTACTGTTACTACATTATATTATTGTTATCACTATCATTTTCATAGGTGCAGACTCTTACCATTCACTCACTTGATGCAGTGCTGCTTTGGTGTCTGCCCTTTAGTATCATTATTAATGTTATTATTATTATTATTATTATTATTATTATCATTACTGTAGTAGTCGTAGTAGCAGCAACAGTAGTAGTAGTAGTAGTAGTAGTAGTATTTAAATTAGTTATTATTATTATCATTATGATTACTGGCAACTGGACCAGATAGAAAGATAGATATAGATAGATAAACAGATAGATAAAGCTTTTAAAATATTACTCCGATACTTAATGCTGTATGTAAGGCAGTTCTGTGAATCTCCTTGGTTACAAGTCAGAAGATAAATAGATAGATAGATAGATAGATAGATAGATAGACAGACAGAGGAATATAGGAATATTAAAAACAATATAAAAACAAGTATTGATTTTCATGGTATTGTTTATTTTTATTTCCTATTGTAATCTCCTTGGTTACTAGACGAATAGATAGATAGATAGATACAAAGACGAATTACATTTAAACCTAATAAAACTGATAATCGATTTTTTATACATATTTTTATGCCAGAGTCTCCTTGGTTACTAGTCATAATAGATAGGTAAAGAAGTAGGTAGATTTAGAATGACAGATAGATAGACTTAGGTAGGTAGGTAGGTAGATAGGTGGGAAGGTAGGTAGGTAAGAGGGTAGGTAGGTAGCTAGGTAGGTAGGTAGGTAGGTAGGCAGGAATGTAGGTTGGTAGGTAGACAGTTTTAATCTATAGATCTAATTCTTCCTTTCCATTCAAATGTCCTTCACATTTAACCACCTGCCTTGCCTCCCATCACCCTGTTTATTACAAGTACTGACTCTATCTATCTGTGTATCTATCGGCACCCTTCTATCTACCTCTGTCCATTGGGAACAATCTATTTACCTGTCTATCTACTTTTCTATCTATCTATCTACCCGCCTACCTACCTACCTATGTATCGTTCCGCCTATTTGTTTGTCTGTCTATCAGTCTATCTACCTACCTCTCTATCTACTTATCTATCTATCTATCTATATGTCTATCTACTTCTTACTTTCCATTAAAATTCCCATCCCTGCCACCAGCTTCCTTTTCCTCCTGGTGAGTTTATCTATCCCTCGATCTATCTGCACCCTTCTGTCTGCGTATGTATCTGGCCCTGTTTATCTATCTGTGTATCTATCTGGACCTATTTATCTATCTGTGTATCTATCTGGACCTATTTATCTATCTGTGTATCTATCTGGACCAATTTATCTATCTGTGTATCTATCTGGCCGTTTATCTATCTGTGTATCTATCTGGACCTATTTATCTATCTGTGTATCTATCTGGACCTATTTATCTATCTGCGTATCTATCTGGACCTATTTATCTATCTGGACCTATTTATCTGTGCATCTATCTGGACCTATTTATCTATCTGTGTATCTATCTGGACCTATTTATCTATCTGTGTATCTATCTGAACCTATTTATCTATCTGTGTATTTATCTGGACCTATTTATCTATCTGTGTATCTATCTGGACCTATTTATCTATCTGTGTATCTATCTGGACCTATATATCTATCTGTGTATCTATCTGGACCTATCTATCTATCTATCTACTATCTATTTATCTATCTAGCTGGAACCTTATATCTATCTATCTGCAGCTATTTATCTATCTATGGTTTTAAGTCCTACCTTATAACATTTCCGTTCCATTTTTTTTCTTCCTTTCGATTATAAATGTTGACTGTCTATCCATCTGTCCGTCTATCCATCTCTTTATCTATCTAGTATCTGTATATCTTCCTATATCTATCTCTCTATCTACTTATCTACCTATCAATCAATCTATCTATCAATCTTTCTTTAAAATGTCCTTTTCATGCCATCAGTTCCCTCGCCTCCTATTTTTTTTTTTTTTTTTTGTGTCCGGGAAGGCCCGGTCGCGGTCGGGTAGAGCCCGATGCAGGTGGTGGCGGAGGGAAGGCCCCGATCCAGGTGGTGGCGGAGGGGGGGCCCCGATCCAGGTGGTGGCGGAGGGAGGGCCCCGATCCAGGTGGTGGCGGAGGGAGGGCCCCGATCCAGGTGGTGGCGAAGGGAAGGCCCCGATCCAGGTGGTGGCGGAGGGAAGGCCCCGATCCAGGTGGTGGCGGAGGGAAGGCCCCGATCCAGGTGGTGGCGGAGGGAAGGCCCCGATCCAGGTGGTGGCGGAGGGAAGGCCCCGATCCAGGTGGTGGCGGAGGGAGGGCCCCGGTCCAGGTGGTGGCGAAGGGAAGGCCCCGATCCAGGTGGTGGCGGAGGGAAGGCCCCGATCCAGGTGGTGGCGGAGAGAGGGCCCCGATCCAGGTGGTGGCGGAGGGAAGGCCCCGATCCACGTGGTGGCGAAGGGAGGGCCCCGATCCAGGTGGTGGCGAAGGGAGGTTCGTCGAGGGGTGGAAGGCGCAGGAACCTCCACCTCCTGGTCGGCAGGACCTATACTCAGTTTTTTTTATGAAGGCGAAGATGCACTTAATAGGTTGGTGATGATTGGCTGAATCTAACATATATCTGAGTTAGTAATTAAGTTTCGATTCACATTACCTACTATTTTATTTGAAATACAACAATGTTACTCGGACATGTTGCATTCAGCCAGTCACCACCAACCTGTCAAGGGCATCTTCGGCTCGATAAAAAAAAAGAAAAAAAAATGAGTATAGGCCCTCGACCTCAGGGTAGAAGGGACGGGCCACACCCCCTCGGCTGCCGCAGAGAGCTGGGTTACCAACGAACCCCACGCTCACACAATATTTTCCAGATTTCGTCGTCGGTTGTCTCAATATGACTCGCTTCACTTTTGTAAGGATACTTTTTTTGTATGACTGTACACCAAGAGGAGACATCTTTCGAATGCGTGAGGCAAGCTTTAACGCTCGAGAAATCCCCTAATAAGGGCGATCTTGCCCAAATTAAATAAAATCGTCGCTAGGAATAATGAAAGAATTATGATATGACGTAAATAAGGAGGCCGAGGATGAGATGGAGGAATGGGGTGGAGAGGTATATGAGAGAGGGGTGTGTGAGTTGGGAGCAGGGCAGTGAAATGGCGAGGGACAGGGCGACTTGGAGGCGATTTGTTTGTGGCCACCCCAAACAGGATTGAGGCGTCTGGCAATAGATGGATAGATAGACGTAAATAAGAAAGGGCTAAAGAGGAGAATAACATCGCCTGAGTCAGCATTTCATTCATGACAGAATTGCTCTCCCTCCCTCCCCAGGTTACACTTGCGTACTACACTACCAAGCGCTGTCCGGGCCAAATAGGTGAACACACTAATCCTGCTTGCTCTAGCTAGTTCATTCTTTCTTTCGACTCCACAAAGACCATGTACCTCTTATGCTTTTGAAGAGGGATTATAAGAGGTCCATAAGAACATAAGAACATAAGAAGAGAGGATAACTGCAGTAGGCCGGTTGGCCCATGCTAGGCAGCTCCTAGAAGAGTAACTGAACTACTAGAATGAGATAAGGATTGCAAAGAAGAAGGCTCTCCCCCGCCCTCCAAACCCTCCAGCCGAGGCCGGCAGGAAAAAGTCAGAAAGAACACCACGCAGTATATAGAAAAACTGGCGTGGACATTTTACAGGAAAGTGTGAAAAGAAAAAATAATGAATTAGTATTGGTTATAAGATTTTCTTTTTTCTATATCCACCCCTTATTTGTCATATGCTTATCTAGCCTATGCTTGAAACTCTCAATGGAAAAGGCAGCAACTACTTTACTAGGTAACTTATTCCATTCGTCTACTACTCTATTACCAAACCAATTTCTACCTATTTCCTTAATGAAACGGAATTTTTCTAGTTTGAAACCATTACTTCTAGTTCTATCCTGTATGCTCACTTTAAGTACCTTGCTAATATCTCCCTTATTTATACCCTTCATCCACTTAAACACCTCAATTAAGTCTCCCCTTATTCTACGCCTCTCTAGCGAGTGCAGACTTAGTCTTTTCAGTCTGTCTTCATATGACAGGTTCCGAACATCGTGTATCATTTTTGTCATTCTTCTCTGTACATTTTCTAACGAGTTAATATCCATTCTATAGTAAGGACACCAGAATTGTACTGCGTAGTCTAAATGTGGCCTTACTAATGCTAGATAAAGTTTCAGTATTGCTTTTGATGATCTATTGCTCACGCTTCTCGAAATATATCCTAGGACCCTATTTGCTTTATTTCTCGCATTAATACACTGTTGCCTTGGTTTAAGGTCGTTACTAACCATAACTCCTAGATCTCTTTCGCATTCCGATTTGCTAATTTCTTTGTTATCTAAGCTATATTTAGTGTCTCCAATGGTCTTGCCTACGTTAAGTACTTTACATTTTTCAACGTTAAATTCCATTTGCCAAGTTCTAGACCATTTGGACAATGTATCGAGGTCCTTTTGTAAGTTACGGCAATCGTCAGTCGAGTTGATGATACGCCCGACTTTCGTATCGTCGGCAAATTTGCTGATGCTGCGCAAAGTCTAGATCATTTATATATATAATAAATAATAATGGACCGAGTACTGAACCCTGTGATACACCGCTAGTTACTAATCCCCAATCCGACTTAGTTCCATTTATTAATACTCTCTGCTTTCGTACTTTCAGCCAGGATTCTATCCATTTTAAGATATCGCCGTCTATACCGTGTGCTCGAACCTTTCTAACTAACCTTTCGTGTGGGACCCTATCAAAAGCTTTACTAAAGTCCAGATAAATAACATCGTAAGCTTTATCGCTATCTACTGCCTCATAGACCTCCGAGTAGAATGACAACAAGTTTGTGAGGCAGGATCGTCCTTGCCTGAATCCGTGCTGACTTTCGTTTATAAGATTAATCTTTCTAAGTGTTCTCTAATCTTATTTGCCAAAATTGACTCTAACATTTTTCCTGCTATTGACGTTAGACTTATCGGACGATAATTCGACGCAGCTGATTTATCACCCTTTTTAGATATGGGCACTACGTTTGCGGTCTTCCACGCCTCGGGAACTTCTGAACTTAAAAGAGTCATTAAATAATGTCAAAAGTGGCTGACATAATTCTTCTTTGGTTTCTTTTATAATTTTTGCATATATATCGTCCGGACCTGGCGATTTTTGAGGTTTTAACTTGTTAATGCCTTTCAATACGTTCTCCTGACTAATGGTTATTTTACTAAGAATATTTTTATTTCAGCGTTCGCAGATTAACTCACAGTAGTTGTGTGCACTTGTTTACTATTACCGGTGGCCTCAAATGACCTCCAACCAGTGACCTTTAATGACCTCGGAGGTCAACCTCACATAGCCTATGTCCGAACTGGAGGTCATGTGAGTCTTCATGCCAAAAATTGGGCTGCAGGGGCACCCGGCGTTGCCCGGGCCAAGAAGGTGAACACTCTACTGGTGACCTTAAATGACCCAGATCTGAATTTTGACCCCCAAGAGCATACATATATATGTGCAAACTTAGAGATACATACACTTACACCTTCATACACGTCTACATATATATACAGTACAGTTGTGATGATACCCATACAAATATAGAGATGAGGGCAGATTGATGTAGAAATCTTTACAGTCCAAATCATGTAGTCTGACCTTGACGTATGGAAAGATAAAGGCATTACATGGTTATTAAGTGGGGAAAGTTGGTACAGCTGTTGGGGAAGGAAAAGGTGCTGTTGTGGAAGGGATATTTGGTGTGCAGGTGTGAGGTGGGATGTGGGAGTGTAAATGAGAGGGATTAAGAAGGGAGGTGCGGCAGGTGCTTAGTAGAGTGAGGTTGAGGGTGCAGCATCTGGGAGGGAAGGTGTGTGTACGTGCGTTTGTGTGTGTGTGTGTGTGTGTGTGTGTGTGCGTTTGAGAGAGAGAGAGAGAGAGAGAGAGAGAGAGAGAGAGAGAGAGAGAGAGAGAGAGAGAGAGAGATTGTTGTTGTTGTTGCAGCAGCAGTAGTAGTAATAGGAGAGAGAGAGAGAGAGAGAGAGAGAGAGAGAGAGAGAGAGACTGTGGTGGATAGTGGCAAGTCTTAGCCTGCCGGTCTATGGAAGACAAGTTGTTATCTTGGATTCAGGAATTCAGGATATTTAGCCAGTATCTTCTCCAATACAGGTGTTTGTAAATGGTGCATGAGTTGCTCATTAAGTGTAGTATTTCCTCTTAGCCTAAAGTCTGTGGTTTTAGGACACACCATTATATAATGTCTCAGCGTGTGTTTGTTCTCCTCTTCACATAGGCGACATCGGGAGAGATCTGGCCGATCTGTCTGAGTAATCTCCCAGATGTAAGGGTAGCCATTTCTCATTCTTGCCATCACCGTCTGTAGTCGTCTTCCTCTGAGTCGTTTATAGTCGGTTCTGTGTTGTTCGGCCAACCCTAAGTAGTGTTGAAGAGTGGTGCTCTGTGGGTTTTCTCTAGCGAGTTGTTCTTTGTATTGTTCGTGAAGAAGCCGTCCCACAAGGCGAGATATCTGGCGGACGGAGAGGTGAACGTCACAGTCCACCTGACCTCGAGTAGTCGCCTCGTTAGCTAGGCGATCAGCTAGTTCTTTGCCCAGTATTCCAGTGTGGGAGGGAGACCAGACAAAGGAGATCCGCTGTCCAGCTTCTTTAGCATCGGATAATAATTGCCTAATTTCTTCCACTAGAGGATAGTTGACTGGATTTCTGTTGGTGAGCGAATTGAGCGCTAAGGTGCTGTCCGAGACAATGGCTGCTGGTGCGCCTTGCCGTCTTGCTTCACGTAGGGCTAGGAGGAGCGCGAGGGTTTCACATGTTGTGGTAGAATGATCGGAAAGCCTTACTGTGAAACCTTGGACTGGGACGTTGGAGCTGAGCCGGTACTGGATTACTCCCGATCCTGCTCTGCCACCATTTTGTACACTGCCATCACAGTAGAAGATGTCATGTGGTTGTAGGGTGTGAATTATGCTGTTAAAGAGGCCTTGCATAAAGTGATGGTTTGAACTTTGTTTGTTATCTGATAGGGACATAATATGTATGTCAGGGGCTGTGATTTTCCAAAGAGATATTGCTGGTAGAATGAGTGTAGGGGCTAGTATGATGTCCCTAACATGAAGAGAGTTAATTTTATTGATAATGATTTTCGTCCACTTTGTGGTGGGGTGAGGGTTGTCTGGTCGTAGATAAGGTAGGACTGAGCATTTGACGACTGGGACACGGATTGTGCGCAGGAAGTGAGCTAGACCTGTTTGAGTTATTTTGTCATGAATGGGAGGGATGTCTAATTCTAGACGTAGTACGTGTAACTTAACATTTCGAGTGCACCCTAGAATGATCCTCAAGGCCTCGTTCTGTATGCATTCTAGTTGATTGAGTTGTTTGGCATTAAACAGTATGATGGCAGGTGCTGAGTATTCAAATATTGTTCTGATGAGTGAGGTATATAGGAGTTTTAGCATGGGAATAGAGGAGCCAACAGAGTCGTATGTAACCATGCGCTTGCATGCATATTTATGTTTTATTTTTTGTAACTCTAGCCTGATGGCCTCCTGTTGACGTCCCACGTATATTTCTAGATACTTGTGTGCTGGCACAGTTTCCAAGGGATGTCCTTGCAATGTTGGAGCCGGTTGTTGATCAGGTGGGGCAATTACTTTGGTTTTGTGTGGGGCAATAACTAGACCCAGGTCATTGCAGCTCTGTTCAAGAATGTTTAGTGATAGGGTGGTGGTTGGATCAGAGGGGCACTGAAGGAGGATGTCATCGGCGTAAATGTGTAATTGACAGCCATCGGGGAGGGTTTTGGTGGCCAAGCCATTCATTAGAATGTTGAAAAGGGTGGGACTGAGAACTCCGCCTTGGGGTGTTCCATGTTCAGTATTTCGAGTCTGGGACCGATGGCCTTCAAAAAGGACGGTACCGGATCTATCAGTCATGCAGTCTTGTATGATAATGAGTAGTGTGCCTGAGATATACTGGGAGAGATGATGATGAATGGGTGCTTGGTTTGCTTTGTCAAATGCTCCCTATATGTCAACAAATACATTATATTTATCATGAGAATTTGTTAGAAATGACTGAATACAGACATGAGTACCCTTGCCTTTTATGAAGCCTGATAACCGTAGGCTGAGTTTATCTTCTATGAAGTAAAGGAGCCGATTTAAGACGAGACGTTCGAATGTTTTGCAGAGGCATGAGACGAGTGAGATGGGACTGTATTCACCTTTACGACCTGGTTTGGGAATAGGAATAATGATGGCGTGTTTTGGTTTGGGAATAGGAATAATGATGGCGTGTTTTGGTTTGGGAATAGGAATAATGATGGCGTGTTTTGGTTTGGGAATAGGAATAATGATGGCGTGTTTCCATGACCTAGGGAGCTTCTGTTCTTCCCATTTTAAATTGTATAGTTTAAGGAGAGGGTTACCCGGAACTTCCGCTAGAATTCTTATACTCTGATATGTTACACCATCTTCCTCAGGGGTAGTATAGATTTACCTTGTTTGAGACCGTGGAAAAGTTCTTGTTCAGTGAATGGGGTATTGTCTAAGGGATGTGGTGTGTTATAGGCTCTATGAATGTCATCCTCTCTAATGGGGACTAGCCTTGCGAGTGCAGTTTGGACTGGGACTGGGAGGGTTGTGGTGGAGGATGCACTTGAACGTTGTTGAGAAAGGGTCTCGGCTTTTGCGACGGGATGAGGGTATCGGTTAAGGGGTGAGTTGCGTTTGTGGATTTGCTTAACTTTTTTCCATACATAGCCCATGTCTGAGTCATGTGAGAGGGTTTTTACAAACTCCCCCCATTCCCTTTCTTTTACATGCTGTTTCATTGTGATTAGCTGATCTTCTAGCCTCTGAAAGATGGTGTAACTTACATCAGTTTTGGTGCTTATCCATTTTCTTTTAGCTTTGGTATATTGGTTCTGAAGTCTGCGGAGAGCAGGGTCAGTCTTATACCATTGTTTGATCTGGGACATTGGGGGCCTCTTTGATTTGGGGGCATAGTAGGATATGAGAAGTTTGAGGTTGTCTATGAGGTCAAAGGACTGAGCATCAGTGGGCGTGTAGGAGGCAAACCATGTGCCAAGGTTTCTAACTATATCAGCCTTATATTTTTCTGGAATGAAGAGTCTAGCCCTGGGTGGGATAGATATCCTTGAGGACGGGATAGAGAGGGTGGTTTGGATGGCAAAGTGGTCTGACGTAAGTGTATCAACTATTGTGGAGACTGATGGAATGTCAGTGTTGAATAGTAGAACATAGTCTAATCTATTACCTCGTGTATGTGTTGGTTGAGCAGGGGAGATAACAGATACAGATGGAAAGATTGATAGTAGGGCAGAAAGAGCTGTCCCACTGGGGCTGGCATAATGAGCCTGTGACAGTGGTTGTGGTGTTGGGTGGACAGCATTGAGGTCTCCCATGAGAACTGTGGGTGCATCACCAACATTGTCAAGAATGTCACTCACCTGCAGCTGTGCAGACCTAACATAGATGTTCAACAAAATTAGTTTGCCTTGATGTAGTGTGATTTCAAGTTCGTGCAAGCCTGTATGAGTTGTACGTACATTGCATTCCTTAACAGGAATGGACTGCTTAATATACGTAATGAGACCATGAGTTTCATTTAATGTGGTGTATGATGCATATCCTGACAACCGTACCTGTCTGAGGTGCTAAACTCTCGCCTCCTGCAAGCAGACGACGTCTATGTCATTTTCTCTTATGTAACTGTCGAGCGGTGTTTTGCATTTGAGGAAGGATGCAATGTTCCATGTAATGAAAGTAAGAGGTGTTTGGGTGGAGGGATAGCGTGTGGGCAAAGATAGTTGTTGTGGTGTGGTGGTACTGTTATGCTGGATGTTTTTAGACCAACTTCTCGCTCTAAAGACACCAGCGACTGAGCGAGGTCCTCTTTCTAGACCGAAAATAGAACACTTACAAAGAAACAGGGCATAAAAACTCGGCAGGATACCTTAACACATCTATTGTCTCAGTTCAATTCCCTTTCAATATACATACAAAGATACACTGAATATGGATGGGGTAAAGTAACAGGTTAATTAATACTAGCATAACATATCACATGGGCACGGTGTTTACGTCTGAGTTAATACACGGGAGAATATCACATAGCCGTGGTGTTACTGTTCATACACTTGGTCTCTTTGGACTATATGTGGTAGGTTGGTCTCTGCCACACACTAGGATATTACTCTGGTTCTGGGGTGCTTAGACATATGCACAGTACTCTGGATAAACTGGAATAGAGACCTTTATGGGTGGTGTCTCTGTCTCACTGTTTTATATCACTGATAGTCACTTCACTATAAAGTCTTTTAGCACAACACTGGGATCTGGAGGCGTCGTCACTGGGCTGCTGAGACCTGGGTTTAACTGAGGTGGCGCCCAGGAGTGGGAGGGAGCCCTTCTGGGGAGCCCTCCTGCAGAAGGCACGGGACAGCTCTCCGGGTCATCGCGGCCTGGGAGCGTGTCTGGTCTGGGGTGCAGGGAGGCCCTTTTCTGCTCGGGCCTTGACCTGGCAAGGGGCCCTCGGGCCTGGGGCAAACAGCGTCAGAAGTCGGGCCTGCCGCTTCTTGCTTCTGGCAGAGGGCTGACGGTGAGTGGGGCCAGAGCGGTCCCACCTTGGGGTCTGTGGGCTGGCCCTGGGAGGCCTGGGACTGCAGTCGCCTCTAGGTCGGGGCACCATCAGGGGTTGTCTGCAGCACCTCGTCCACGGCGCGTCTGTCAGGATCCGGCGTCATCCAGGGGCAGACTGTAGGGCACGAACCCCACCTTCGGCGACAGGACCTCGCCACCACTCCTGGAATGGCAGCACCTCTGGGGAACCACACCTGGAGGGAGAGAGATAAGGGCATCCCACGCAGCCGAGGGGTGGAGGGTGGGCCGCGCAAGGGACCTTCCCCCCCCGGGAGAACCCTTGGGACTGTGGATGAAGGGCATACAGTGGCCGTCCCTTCCCCAACACGTACAGTGGCCATCATCATGGTTCCACAGCCCCTTGGGGAAGCAGCAGAAGGACGTACAGTGGCTGTTCCTTCCCCGGCACGTATAGTGGCCATCGCTGCGGGGCTGCTCCCGAAGGAGGAAGAGGCAGATGAGGGACGTACAGTGGCCATTCCCCCCCCGGTACATGAGTGGCCGTTACCGTGGGGCTACTCCTGTAGGAGGAGGAGGAAGTGGATGAGGGACATACAGTGGCCGTTCCATCCTCGATGCCTACAGTGGCCGTCATAGCGGTTCCATTCCTCCTGCCTTTCCCTGTCAGTGTGTGCTCAATAGCTGCCACATCGAGGTGGGTTCCAGATGTGGCTGCAGCAGAAGGACGTGCAGTGGCCATTCTTTCCCCGATGCGTACAGTGGCTGTCGTCGCAGGGCTGTAGGGGAAAACAGCTGAGGGATGTACAGTGGCCGTTCCCTCCCCGGTACGTACAGTGGCTGTTACCGTGGTGCTGCCTGGGACTGTATCTGGAGCAGTCTCACCCCGATTCTGGCGAGGGCTGCTCCGGCAAGGGAGTAGTCTTGTTTCCCTGCGATGTTGTAGTTGAGCAGGTTGAAGGGAAGAGGGACATATGGCCGGGGTGTACCTGGGCCCATTTCGCTCTCGGGCCGGGCAACTGTCATCACATCCCACCGTGGTATCCTCCCGGGGTGGGGGTGGGGATGCAGCTACGTAGCGGGGTGGGGGGTCTCGCTGCGGGAGCGCTCATATTAGGTACGATCAACCATAATTCTCGTCTGTATTACTGAGAGTGAGAGGCAGGAGGGTGGGAGGAAGGCAGGGTTATTGGTTCACTGAGAGCGTCTCGCATCCAGGCCACTATTATAGTTCCTTGACTGTTTGATAGCAGTGGCTGAGTTCCTCCTTCTTTTTGGTGTCCAGGTTTGTGTACCTGGTTTTCATGGTCGCCAGGGGGATTTCCAGGCTGAGATCTCTTTCGTTGAGTGAGGACGGAGGTAGAATATTAACTGGGGAGTCTCTCTTGTTGTATGGGGTGACTGAGGATGACGAAGGGGTTGGAGAAGTTGGAGAGAACGATTTGAGTAACGTTTCTAGCATACTGGTTTGCTTTTGTGTTTGCTGTTCGATTGTCTTGAGAATATCAGTCTGTATTTCCATTTGGGCTTGATACTGCTGTGACACTGCCTGCATTATGTTTGTTTGTAGTTGTGCAACGGCACCAATTGTTTCCCGAAGTATTTTCTTAATTGTTGTCTTGATGGCAGAGATGATTTCTTGGCTGGAGTCTTTAGTGTTGTCGGCCATGTTCGGTGGAGTGACTGCATTGGGTGTTTGCTGCGTGGGTGGACTTGTAGGGGTGCATTCACTCTGACTTCATGCACTCAGAGTAGCAGGGCCTCTCCATGCACTTCTGGGGACCAGGGCTGGAGGGACTGCACTGGGTGTTTGCTGCGTGGATAAATTTGTGGGGGTGCATTCACTCTGACTTCCTGCACTCTGAGTAGCAGGGCCTCGTCATCCACTTGCGGGGATCGGGGTAAAAACTTCTTCATCGTTGAGCCTGAGCAAGGGGTGGTGCCTGCCTGGCAGCCAGTGGAGCTGGCTGATGCTGGTTGCATGTTTGTACTTAGAGGCGTGATGGAAGAGTGCCTCTCAATAGGTCCTTTCGGGTAAATTATTCTTGATGCAATGCGTTCACCGCTTCAGTTTGCACACTTGGGAGTGAGATTTTCGCCTTCATTCGTTTTTCTTGCATATGAACGCGAATCGTGATCCCCACCACAAAACCGGCATCGAGCTGAATATCTGCACTTGGATGTAACATGGTGCCAGCGGCAGCACTTTAAGCACATTATTGGGGGTTCTACATGTTTTTCAGCCGGGAAGGGCGACCCACAGCCTGCAATTCTTAGCATGGGTAGGAAGACAGTGCCCTCTCAGAGGACAATTAAGTTGTTTGTAGGGTTTCCCCTGGAAGTGTGTCTGGTGACGTGAGTAATGGCACTATATTCATCCAGGAGCATTTCAGGGTTGAAGGCCACTTTCATGCAGAATAACGCCTTCCATACCTGTGGTTGTGAGTAGCAGTCTGTCCTGGTGGTCTGATGATTTAATAAAGGAGCTGTATTTCCCATGTATGATAGTTGTTTTCCCCAGGTGTAGTGCACCACGTGCTTTCATAAACCATTGTAATTTCTCGTCATCGGTGAGTTTGCATTCTTTGTGGAGGAGCAGGTTCTTGAATTTTGGAGTTGTAGGCTTGGTGGTTGGTTCATTGGTAGCAGGGACTGTGACTGGTTCATTAGTATTAGGCACACTCTTGGCCTGAGGAGTTCTAGGCTCGATGATAGGTTTAGGTTATAATTTGTGCACTCTGGCTACTAGTTTCCTCCATTTCATCTACTTATTTTGTCGTCTATGGATGCCACTGGTTTTGAGTTCCGATTCACCTTCACATATAATGCTGTGAGCACTATGTTTGGACAGGGTAGTGAGAGATCGACACCGATTTCCGTCGTGGGTCGCCGTCGTGTGGCGAGAGAGGGAGGTCAAGCAGTGACCTCTGACCTCTATGGTTCCCAGCGCGCAACTCCTCTGACCTTTGTGTAATAACCGAACTGAAACTTAACAAATCAATCACTGGTCTGACCGAGATTCGATCTCAGGCCCTCGCGGTGCACATCCCCGCACATTACCACTGAGCCAAACAGAGGATCCCCGCCTGCTTCTGGGCAACGCGGGCTTTTATAGACCCCATTACTCTTGGTTTGGGTGTGATTGAAAGACAAACAAACAATGCGGCTCTTTTGTATATTTATAGGTTATGCTTCCGTCCTTCTCAGTAAAATTGCTGTAATGCTGGGTTGAATTAGGCTCGACTTCTCGTACCTATTTCACCCAACGTGGAGCGGGGTCCTCTTTCGAGACCGGAGCTAGTGCAATAAAGAGAGGTAGGACATAAAAACCTTCGGCAACACCATACACGTATATTACCACAGTCAGACACAGGACACTTCAGCAGATATTACACCACAATATAGAGCAATACAAAAACCTTATCTAAAATATTGTGTATCTCGCAGGATACTAGCTTTCTAGATACTAATGACACTACAACAAATCTTAGTACTAGGAGTGCAGTAAATACAAGTGCGCGCGGAGCGCGTGAGGGGGGGGGGTTTGTGATCCACCAAGAGGAGATAGGGGAGACACGGAGAGTGACTTAAAACGGCGAGGAGGTAGTTATGGTAATATTGAAGGATGCCCGATGTTAGCAAGGGAATTTAGGTGTTTTCTGTTGGCGAAGATTCTTTGACAAATAACTCTGATTCTTACTTTGACTTTAAGGGCGGGAGCGAGGAATGGAGAGAGTTTTTAGGAATAGCAGGCGGAGGGGGGGAATGTCGTTAATACTCGCCTTCCTTGATATTTTGGTGGAAATATGGTTTTCTGTAGGCACCACTTATTCGTCACACATCTCCTCGGTATGATATGTAGACTCTCGCTTCACAACGCGTAACAAAGTCGGAATACTCGTAAATACTATTTCACCATATTACTTAGAGACTAGCCAATAGAACTCCAGTAATATTTTAGTCTTTCTCCGGATTCTAGAGATATGTCTTTAGAAAGATTCGGGGTGGCACTCGCACGTATTTTCACTTTAGGTCTCAACCCACATTCTCGTCCTTCAACTGGATATTGTGTTCTGATTTACCCCAATGGAGATTACATAAAGTTACTGCACAATACTTATTCTAAGAGACAGGGAGTCACACTTAACCTACTTCACGGGCTCGGCGTGGGGCCCGTAGGACTGGGGCCGAAGAGGTCTAGGAACCTCTGGGTCAGGTCCTGACGTCGCGGGGGAGTGGTGAGGTCTCGCCCGGGTGTCCTAGGGCGGGCCGGAAGAGGCGACAGACTGCGGTCTCCCACGACCAGGGGCGCCGTCAGGGGAGGGCTGCGGCAGCGGCTGTCACGGGGGCCCGACAGGTGTGTCTGCTCGAAGGCCACGCGTAGGGAACAGAGGCCGGGGGAAACAGGGAGGTCTCTCTGAGATATTCTGGAGCGAGACCCCTGGAGTTCAACCTCTGGTTGTGGAGACGTCCCTCTCCTCACTACACCCTGGGAGCGACCATCGATCGTCTCTACCTGGACACTGGGGGAGCGACCATAGATCGTCTCTACCTGTTCACTGTGGGAGCGACCATAGATCGTCTCTACCAGAGGGGCGCTGCCTGGAGTATTGTTTCTGACTCCACCCCTAGCTAACTTGGTGATTCCGCCACGCGAAGGTAGTGTCTTTCGCCTACGGTAGCGGCGGCATGGTGGTTGAGTGTCACAGGGGCGCACGGCCCGGGCTGACATACGTCGTTGTTGCCCGTAGTGGTGGTGGCTGGTGGCGGCTACCCCGTGGGGTCCGAGTGGGGGTGTCGGCATTCTTGAGGGCGAACTCCGCTGCTTCCGGTTCGCCTCGATGTCGGGGATACTACAGTATTCTCCGGAATATTCTGGAGTACTGTATGTGTGTCCGTCAAAGCCATGCATTTCACCACCGTGTTCTTGAAAAAAGTCATGTCCCTGTGGCTGGAGGTGGAACGCTAGAGTGTTGGGGGTGGTGTAAACGGGCTGGAGGTGTCGGAGTGTGTTCTGCCAGGCGACAGTGTAAGAATTTTCCTCTTGTGCTTGGTCATAGGTGAGGAAGAGGGCGGAGGGGGTGGTGGTGTGCTGGAGGATATTTAACAGGTGGTGTGGCCCGCGGAGCCGGTGGTTCTTGGTAAAGGAAGGGGCCCATACAGCCCGCTTAATCCTCATGTTGCTTGGTGTGGTTGTCGGTGTGGTTGGAGGTTGAATGCTGGATGGAGTGGGCGAAGGCAGGGTTTTGTGCGGCAGTAATGCGGCGTTGAGTCTCTGGGGAGTGCAGGTAGGAAGGATTTGGGCCCAATGTAGCTGGACGGTGTGAAGTCGCGGGGAGGTGGGTGGTGTAGGGGTGTGGGAATATCGGGCGGGTGGGCGTGAGAGGCGGCCGGAGCGGGTGGTGGTGGTGGTGGTGAGGGTAGGGGTGGGGGGGGAGGGGGGCGTTGGGTGTGGGCGTGTTGTCTTTCGTGCCGCGGGCGTGGTAGAACGTGGTATTGGTGGAGTGGGCATACGGGTGATGGGCAGGGGAAGGGGGGTGGAAGGGGGTTGTGGCGAAGGGGTGGTGGTGCGGGCGGAAGGGGTGGTGGTGGGCTGGGGGGAGGGGGTGGCGGCAGGGGCTGGAGATGGGGGAGTGAGGACTGAGGGGGAAGCCATGGACGGGTGGGGCGAGGGGGAGGGGGGGGTGGCGGAGGAGGCGTCAGGTGAGGCGCCTGGGGCAGGTGAGGTGGAGGTGGTAGGGGGGGGAGAGGGGGAAGGGGAGGAGGAGATGTAGCACTCATATGTGGTTGTAGATGGTGGAGCGGGAGCCGTGGGGGGTTGGGGGGTGGGGTCGGGGCGGGGGGAATGGGCGTGCGGAGGGGGCGCATGTGTCGGTTTCAGAGGGTACGGGGAGTGCCGTGGTAGTCCACGACCACCTGGTAAGGGTTGGGGATCTTGGTGATGGTGTGGGGGCCCGTGAAACGGGGGGCAAGTTTGTGGGGAGTGGGGAGTTGGGCGACGACTACGGTGTCACCCGGCTTGAAGGGGTTGGTGGCTGTGTCGGGTTCAAGATCCAAGTTCCGCTGTAGGTGGTATATCCGCCTTTTTAGCAAGAGTAGCGGGTCCGTGGTGGGAGCGGAGGTGGGCGGTTGCAGGTGATGGCGTAAAGGTACTAGGAGGGGGGTTTCGCCAAAGATCCTTTCGTGGGGGGAAACCCCATCCTCTCGGGGGCACGAATTCATGCCCCACTGGACGATTTTGACGTGTGCTGGCCAATCGTTGTCTTTTGTAGCCTCGATTCTGGTCCGTAGCTGATTTACCAAGGTACGATGGCTGTGTTCACACACCGCGTTCCCTTGAGGCCAATATGGTGAGGAGTGGTAGATTTCGTATCCAAAAATCCTGGCCAGCTCTTCCCAGACTTTTCCGGAGAATTCGGGGGCATTATCGGAATGGATGGCTTGGGGAATGCCAAAGTAGGGGAAAACGGGTCGGAGTAAGGCATCGGCGACAGCGACGGCGTGATGTTCTTTAGCGGGGCAGGCTACTACGAACTTGGAGTACGTGTCGACAAAAGTGATCACGTACTTATATCCCGATTTAGGAGGGAGAGGCCCTACCACGTCGACTGCTAGGAGCTGCCAGGGTTTGTGGGCGGTGATATGGCCAGAAGGCCCGGCGGTCTGGGTAATGTCTTTCCCGAGCGCGCAGGCGCGGCGAGTTTGAATAATTACCTTGGCGAGGGTGGACGGGTTCAGGGCCCAGTAGACGTCATTAAACACCTGTAGCAATTTTTTTGTGCCCAAATGGATGCCGTTGTGGGCGTGTAACTGGCGCAGGGTGTCACGTGCCGCATCGGGGGCCAAGAGGATGTGTCCAGACGGGGTTAAAAGGTGGTCACCCTGTCAGCACAATTTGGGAAACAGGTGGGCTGGAATCCAGGGGGGGCGTTCCTTGTGGTGCCAGAGTTCTAGCAGGTCCCGGTCTGGTTGGATCGCGTGGATGGGAAGGCGGGAGAGGGCATCTGCGTTGGTGTGGAGCTTCCCGGGTCTGTACGAGATCTCATATTGGAATTCCTCTAGGGTGTCACGCCATCGGATGATTTGAGCGTTCTGGGAGTCCGATTGTCGCAGCCACTGGAGTGATTGGTGGTCGGTTATTATAGTGACTTGGGTCCTGGAAAGGTAAGCCCTAAAATATTGGAGGGACCAGATTATGCCGAGGCATTCTCGCTTGGTGGCAGCATAATTTTTCTCGGCCGGGTTCAGTGTGCGGCTGGCACAAGCAATAATGTGTTCCCGACCGGCCTGTACCTGGGCTAGAACAGCGCCAATGGCGTCAAGGGAGACGTCCGTGTAGAGGCGAAAAGGGAGGGCATAGTCGGGGAAGGCCACAATGGGGGCCGAGATGAGCTTGTCTTTCAGCTGTTGGAAAGCGGTTTGTCGGCCCTCTGTCCAGAGGAAAGGTTCCCCTTTTCTCGTCAGGTCGTGAAGAGGTTTAGCAATCTGTGCAAACCCCTTCACGAAGCGGCGATAGTAGGACGAGAGCCCCAAGAAGGCACGGACGCCGTGGACATCCTGCGGAGGTGGTATGTCCGCTATGGCACGCAGCTTGTCGGGGTCTGGGGAAATTCCTGCTTGGGAAATTGTATGGCCTAGAAACGCGACGGTTTTTGCGGCCAGGACACATTTGGATGGATGTAACTTGAGGCCTGCCTGGCGAATTCGGGTGAAAACTCGGCGGAGGCGCTGCAAGTGGTCGGCCCAGGTTTGGCTAAAAACGATGACATCATCAAGATAGGCCAAACAGATCTCCCAAGTGAGGCCGCTTAAAACAGATTCCATCAGCCTGGAAAACGTGGCAGGGGCATTGCAGAGGCCGAATGGCAGGACATTAAATTCATAATGTCAGCTATTACTGGTAGAGAAGGCCGTCTTGCCTCGATGATCCGGGTGGATGGGGACCTGCCAATATCCAGACTGGAGGTCAAGGGTAGAAAACCAAGACGCCCGATGCCCGATGTTAGCAAGAAAACCAAGACGCCCGATGCCCGATGTTAGCAAGGGAGTTTAGGTGTTTCCTGTTGGCGAAGATTCTTTGACAAATAACTCTGATTCTTACTTTGACTTTAAGGGCGGGAGCGAGGAATGGAGAGAGTTTTTAGGAATAGCAGGCGGAGGGGGGGAATGTCGTTAATACTCGCCTTCCTTGATATTTTGGTGGAAATATGGTTTTCTGTAGGCACCACTTATTCGTCACACATCTCCTCGGTAGGATATGTAGACTCTCGCTTCACAACGCGTAACAAAGTCGGAATACTCGTAAATACTATTTCACCATATTACTTAGAGACTAACCAATAGAACTCCAGTAATATTTTAGTCTTTCTCCAGATTCTAGAGATATGTCTTTAGAAAGATTCGGGGTGGCACTCGCACGTATTTTCACTTTAGGTCTCAACCCACATTCTCGTCCTTCAACTGGATATTGTGTTCTGATTTACCCCATTGGAGATTACATAAAGTTACTGCACAATACTTATTCTAAGAGACAGGGAGTCACACTTAACCTACTTCATGGGCTCGGCGTGGGGCCCGTAGGACTGGGGCCGAAGAGGTCTAGGAACCTCTGGGTCAGGTCCCGACGTTGCAGGGGCGTGGTGAGGTCTCGCCCGGGTGTCCTAGGGCGGGCCGGAAGAGGCGACAGACTGCAGTCTCCCACGGCCAGGGGTGCCGTCAGGGGAGGGCTGCGGCAGCGGCTGTCACGGGGGCCCGACAGGTGTGTCTGCTCGAAGGCCACGCGTAGGGAACAGAGGCCGGGGGAAACAGGGAGGTCTCTCTGAGATATTCTGGAGCGAGACCCCTGGAGTTCAACCTCCGGTTGTGGAGACGTCCCTCTCCTCACTACACCCTGGGAGCGACCATCGATCGTCTCTACCTGGACACTGGGGGAGCGACCATTGATCGTCTCTACCCGAATATTGTGGGAGCGACCATTGATCGTCTCGACCGGAGTGCTGAGGGAGCGACCGTTGATCGTCTCTACCTGAGCTTTGGGGGAGCGACCATTGATCGTCTCTTACTGGATTTCTGGGGAGAGACCATTGATCGTCTCTACCGGGATTTTGGGGGAGCGACCATTGATCGTCTCTACCTGAGCACTGTGGGAGCGACCATTGATCGTCTCTACCTGAGCTTTGGGGGAGCGACCGTTGATCGTCTCGACCGGAGGGCTAAGGGAGCGACCATTGATCGTCTCTACCTGAGCTTTGGGGGAGTGACCATTGATCGTCTCTACCTGGATTTTGGGGGAGCGACCATTGATCGTCTCTACCCGAACACTGTGGGAGCGACCGTTGATCGTCTCAACCGGAGGGCCAAGGGAGTGACCATTGATCGTCTCTACCTGGGTGTTATGGGAGCGACCATTGATCGTCTCTACCGGGGTTTTATGGGAGCGACCATAGATCGTCTCTACCTGTTCACTGTGGGAGCGACCATAGATCATCTCTACCTGTTCACTGTGGGAGCGACCATAGATCGTCTCTACCGGAGGGGCGCTGCCTGGAGTATTGTTTCTGACTCCACCCCTAGCTAACTCGGTGATTCCGCCACGCGAAGGTAGTGTCTTTCGCCTACAGTGGCGGCGGCGTGGTGGTTGAGTGTCACAGGGGCGCACGGCCCGGGCTGACATACGTCGTTGTTGCCCGGAGTGGTGGTGGCTGGTGGCGGCTACCCCGTGGGGTCCGAGTGGGGGTGTCGGCATTCTTGAGGGCGAACTCCGCTGCTTCCGGTTCGCCTCGATGTCGGGGATACTACGGTATTATCCGGAATATTCCGGAGTATTGTATGTGTGTCCGTCAAAGCCACGCATTTCAATTGCCATGTCATTTCCTGAACTGTGCATGTTCACCTCAGTTTTTCATGTTAATTTCAACTAAAATTAAGTTTTCCTGGCAGGGGACTGCGTTTTTTTTTCTCTTTATTATAATAATTATTTTTACTGCCACTGTCTTGTCATAGTACTAATGGTCACAGTTATGTGAGCTGCCTGCCATGGGTTGTCTGGCAAGGTGATGCAAAAATTCAGAAACAAATATGAAAATAATTCAACACTTCCCCCTCCTGTTGATTATATTTCTGGTGGTCCAAGCTCAGCTTCTAATCTGCGCAAGCGGTGAAATCTGGTGAAGAATAGAGCAATTTCTGGGTACAGTAGGTTGACAATCTCAAAGTTACGTATTTATATACACGTAATATGATTGTTCGTATATTTTTAACGTACACCGATCGTTCACTTAAGGTTACTAGGCAACTATATAAATGCTTGTATGCAGCCTAATGTTAAACGACGAAGTGAAACATCGTTCAGCACATCGTCTGATTTGCATTTCATTATATTTATATTTTTTTCGTTACCACTATTTGATGCCACATTTTACATTTATTACAGGAACAATAAACCGCAATCACTTGGCAATCATGTAACTCAAAATCTAGTATATTGTACATGCTAAATAAACTAAGATGAAAATACATGACGGGGAATCGTTCACACGGCGAATTGTTTTGTATTTGTTGTGAGGGTGAGTTGTGCTGGACCCTTATAGGCCGCCAGCCTTTTATTGCCCTTCAAAACGCCTACAAATAATCTGCCAGCCTTTTATTGCCCTTCAAAACGCCTACAAATAATCTGCCAGCCTTTTGTTGCCCTTCAAAACGCATACAAATAATCTGCCAGCCTTTTGTTGCCCTTCAAAACGCATACAAATAATCCGCCAGCCTTTTGTTGCCCTTCAAAACGCATACAAATAATCCGCCAGCCTTTTGTTGCCCTTCAAAACGCATACAAATAATCCGCCAGCCTTTTGATGCCCTTCAAAATGCATACAAATAATCTGCCAGCCTTTTGTTGCCCTTCAAAACGCATACAAATAATCCGCCAGCCACTACACAGATGACGTATGTTTCGCATTAACTCCACATCTACCTACATCAGCATCTGTAGCTTTGTGGGTCTTTTCCCCGTCAGGACGATCGTGTGGAGGGGGCATAGAAATCATTTAAAACTGCACAAACTAAATGGTGAACATATCAACTCCAGTCTGCGTTAGTTGGGTGTAATTCCGAAATAATACCCATTACTCTGGCATTCAAGGATAGTCACCAAAGGTAAGTTACCGGTAGTGTTACTGAAGTGGTATGCTAATTTTGATGTGTATCCGGTGTTCTCGGGTTCGTGTTAATTTTTCTCTTTTTTTTTTTCAGAGTTTTCCAGCTGTATTCACTTGTTTTATAATAATCATCCAATTTTCATGACAGACATAGAAATCATTGACTTTAATACTGGGAATGGTAAATATACGTTTTACATCATGTAGTACCGTAAATGGATCTTACCAATTCAGTCTATACTATTCCAGTTTATTCTCTGTATTTTCTGACTTCATGGTGGTAAACAATTTGGTAAATTTTTAGAAGTAACCAATGTTTTCTTTTATTATTTTTATGTTTTTCAATGCAAAATACTGTGTTTTAAATAGTTTTGACCTTGATTTTGGGGGGAAATTCCCCCTTTTGGAATTTTGAGTATGATTTCCAAAAGAGGGTTTATCCCCCAAAATCAAGATCAAAATTAATTAAAAACACACTATTTTGCATTAAACTAACCCAAACTAACAACCTAACCTAACCTAGGGCCTGACATAGACCAAATGCACACACCTGCACCAGCCAATATGGCACAACATTCATCCGTTACTGAGCGACAGCCTAACCTAAGCCACTATATGACTACCCCTACAAAATTTGCTCCCCCAACTCAAACTAGGTTTAAAAGGTAAGTCTTAGTTAGAATAGTTCAGGGACGTAATATAATGAAAATTGGTAACGTTGGTTACTTCTAAAGTTATACCAACAATTTATTTCTGATTCTTCATGAAGTGAGCACAGCCTTTCCATATTTTCTATTGAAATGAGTCTTTCATAGGTTACCTGGATTACCACAGCTACTGGGGTGATTTATAAACTCATCCCTGAAAGCTGGGTTAGGTTTGGTGAAATCATTAAGTTCCCATTGCTTTGACACGGGATACACTGATGCGTCCAGAGCAATGGTTGGTAAACTATGCGGCCAGCTGGGTATTACCAATCATCGGTAAACATTGTCGTGGGCGACCTGGCCACTTCCATAAATGCCCAAAATAGGTACGGTATAGTTTTTGCCTTTGTCCATTCACTTCTTGCAGTCACAATGGAACAGTTAACTATCTGTGTTGTTTATCTACTAAAATTACTTACCTTGATATTGTGAGTTTGGTATAATGTAGGTGGAATTGCCGTACCCGTTTGGTAAAGCATTACCATTTTCTGTTGATTTTTTTGCTTTTGTTTTTATCATTACTGGTATGTTCCTTATGCCAAAACAGCACTTGTAATGACAGTAAATGTACGCTTTACTTGAAGCAGTAGCAGGACTTTACCAATTCAGTTCATATTCCTTCAGTTTGTTTTCTGTTTTTTACTGACTATTTTCAGGATGGTAAATTACCTTTTCCTGCCGAAAAATTTTCCACTTTTTATCATCACGACCTTTAAGCCATACATACAGTTGTCTGTCCAACTCAGCATACTCAAAGGTGGTTTTCATTTCCCAACTTCCCAACTGGATGCCAGGCTAAGCTAGGTTAGGTTAAATTAAATTAAATTATTAGATACAGTTAAGCTAGGTTAGGTCAGTCCCTTCCACCATCGCTGACCAAACGAAGTGACATAGCGGAACATAGCAAAAAACAACGGACAAACGGATTTCACTTGAAACGTTTACTTACTGCCCCAGAAATAGTCAGAAGAATATAACAGACTACAGTAAAAGTCCTTTAATCCAACACCCAATGGTCCAGAAATCCCGATGATTCGGACCTTTCAACCCAGGGTCATTTTTAGCTTTTTTTGGGTACGAAATTGAGATATACAAAAAATATAGAGAACTATCGAAAAATAGCCAAAAGCAGTGTCTTGAACTATCCAATTCTGCACCCAAAGCTTAGTCAACAACCCGCGCCGACATTCTGGAGGTTCCGAATCCTCCCGACTGTATGTTTACCCAGCTGATTGTGTGTTGTACATTCCATGCGTTGTCAACCGAATTTGCTTGTTCTTTTTTTCAGTATTTCACTAGAATGGCTCCTACTACACTACCTACTACTGGTGAGAAGAGGAAGCATGTTACAATTACTATTAGTAAGAAATTAGAAATAATATAATGGCTGGAGAAGGGTGAACTGGTGAAGGACTTAATGCGGGAGTTTAATGTAGGCCGGTCAACCATTTATGACTGCAAAAATAAATCCAAGGAACTGAGGGAATATGCCATGAGCGGACAGTCTATGAAGGGATGTGAGAAAAGGAAAACTCTTAAGAAACCAGCACTGGCACAGTTAGACACAGTTCTTTATAAGTGGTTTTGTGGAAAACATGTGAGCGCAAGCCTATCAGTGAGTTAATGATTATTGAAAAGACCAAACAATTCTGTAAGGAAATGAAGAATGACATTGATTTGATGTTTTCTGATGGGTGGCTTAGAAACTTTAAGACTCTTCATGGGATAAGGGTAGTGGATGTGTCAGGGGAGATGAGGTCTGGTGATGAGACTGCGCAATGGAGTACAGTACCATATTTTGTCACCTTGTTAAGGAACACAGTCTCGCTATTTACTATTATTATTTTTTTTTTTTTTACATTTTCTGGTATCTGTCTGATAGTCCGGAAAATCTGATAATCCGGACAGTCTGTGGGCTGCTGCAGTCTGGATTAACCCGTCACGTCCCGAGGTTTTCCACACCTCCGACATCCCCCATTCCCGAAGTATTTTTGAAAAATGTTTTTTTGGCTAAAACCTTCGCTTTTGGTGAGAAACATCGAAAATTCATAGAGATATCGCTCACCTGAGGTTTAAAATACCCAATCCAGGTAGGAGTTCCTCCTTACCTGACTGGGTTTTCTAACATGCTGGCACCAAAGAAAACGAGTTCTATGGGATGGTAACTATTTTATCCACTCATAAACGGTATTTATTTATTTACTTGGTACGAATGTATATGTAGTATGACAATATATTGGTTTTCAAGCAGTAATAAAGGCATTATAAGCATTGTTTCACTCACTAACTAATCACCATACCTGACCTTTTTTTGCCACATTACCTGATCATTATTTCTGGCTGTTTCTTCTTCTAATGCTATGTAAACATTGTCCTCCACATTGTCATCGATTGGGGAATCACTCTGGCCCTGAATATCTTTACTAGCCAGGTCACAGGTAACAGGTCCATTGCCGAGACAATGGCGTGAGGGGGAGAGGGGGGAGGTTATGCGGTGTAAGGCATTGTCCCTGCTTGGCATCTTGTAGAGGAATAGAGGAAGGTGTCCCGTGTATACATACGAAAAATCACGCGCGAAAATTGAAAATTGTGCAAATTAGGGACCTTGCAATTGCACGACGTACTGGTACGTTGCCGGGACTGGCAAATGCAAATCGTTGCAACGTACCCATACGTCGATGGGACAGGGCGGGTTAAAGGGCTTGTACGGTATCAGGAAGAAGAACTAATTTGGTAAGGTGCTTCTGCTGCTTCAAATAAAGCGTGTGTGTACCTGGCAGACTTACTGGGTAACTATTTGAATCTTGGCTAAGTTAGGTTAGGTCAAATTTCTTGGTTAGGTTAAAATGTAGCTAAGGTTAGTAAGAGGCAGCTAGCAAAAGGTGATGGGGACGTATGTTGGAGTAAGTGTCTGCCATTACTCTCAAGAAACAGTTGATACAGCAGAAGGAACATGGCTAAAAACATTAGGGAAAGTAGTCTAATGTAACACATTTACCACACCAAAAATAATCAGAAAACTTTCGATCAGGAAGAAGAAGTGAATTGGTAAGGTGTTTCTGCTGCTTAAAGTAAAACTTATTTTCACCCCGGGAATTATTTCACATGTAGACTGTCAGATGTTCACTTTTTTTCTTTAGTATACGAATCCCCTTTATGCAGTACCCTGCCATTGTGATGTAAAACAATTAACACCCTTCCCTGCCTATCAGTGGCCAATCCCTGGTTATCCGATGAGAAATGTTTGTTGATTTTAACTGATTTTTATTTTTTTCAGATTTTGATGATATTTAGGTTGAATTATAAACTGTTTTTATACTTAGATTAATGTGTTTTAGACATAGATGGGGTGAATGCTGTCATTTTGAGGTACAATTCACTAAGTTTGATTTTTTTTTTCAGACATTTTTTATGATTTTCAGATTTTATTTTTGGGTTTAGGTGAGTTAGTTTAGCATGTTTTAAAGCTGTCTGGGGTTTTAGGTGAACTAGAAACTTGTTTTTGTACTCATTTGGTGGGTTTTGGACTTGGTTGGGGGGAGATCCCAAGGCTTTCAAATGCATCCCTATACAGTCCGCGCAAATGAAAGTGGTGCGACTTGCCGCGGATGTAAAAAAAAACAAATACAAGTAGGAAGAAAATACAGAAAATGAGCACCTACCACGTTCTAGTAGCTTGTAGTCATCCCCCTATGCTTAATGCATTCATCGAGGCGGTTAGGAAGAGAACTGGTGAGGTTTTGCAGTGTGGCAGGGTCAGTTTCCTTCCATTCCTTCATTATTGCTGTCTTGAGCCAGGCTACCGATGAAGTATCTGCTTCTCGTAGTTTTCGTTTTAGAATGGCCCAAAGGTTTTCTATGGGATTTAAATCAGGTGAGTTACCTGGCCAATCACTGAAGAATGGAAAGTCACAGTCTGTAAGCCATTGAGTCACATCCTTGGCAGTGTGGCAGGGTGAACCATCCTGCATGAAAAAGTTTGCCTTGCTCTTGTCAAAGGAATCTGGCAGATGCTCACACAGGAGCTCCAGGTAATTGTTTTTGTTCATAATCACATTATCAGGAAGGAATACTAAGTCACCAACACCATGAAATGAAAAACATCTCCTTACCATCACTTTGTCTGGGAATTTCACAACACCCCTGGTGTACTTGGTGTTAATGGGGTCGCTGCCTCGAGGCCGGTACACCCAGCCAGACATGTTGCCAGTCACACAGAACACTGCCTCATCACTCCAGAGCACACTACGCCACTTGACATCATCCCATTGTTTGTATTTCTTGGCAAAAATCACTCTGTTCTTCCTTTGACGTTCTGTCAGCTTTGGTTTTGGCACTGGCCGGTACGACAGGTACTTCAGATCGTCATGGATATAATGTTGCACTGTACGTAAACTAACAGTACCAAGTAAGTTAGGATTGTTTTCTTTTATTTGTTTTGCTGTAAGCCGTGGATTAACCTCTAGTTGACATCTGATAACATGTAAAGTCCGTTGGTTTTTTTTTTTTTTTTTTTTTGCTTTGCCAGGATGTTCTTTATGTCGTGGTAATGAGACGCCGTCACCATCCAGAAATCTCTTTATCCAACACTGCACAGTTCTCAGTTTAACTCCTGTACTATTTGATATTTCCGTTAGTGGCTTCCTGTCTTTGTACAGGGCCACTGTCATTGCGATTTTATCACTTTCAATTTGCGGTCTCACAGACATTTTTGTTGGAGGAGGTATGTAAAGATAGGTGAGATAAAAAAAAAATAATAATACACGAAAATCGATATATCTTAAATGTCGAGACCAACTGCCTAGCCTCGGGCTCCAACGCTCCTCATGGGGCAATGTAGGATTGGATGATGGATGAATAGATGGAAAATCAATCGCTTTCCACTGCACTAACCTCCTCATATGACTTGCTGACACACACTGTCATCAAAGTCAACAGTTAAAGAGGGTGCGTACTGGTTGCCAGATGCATGAGAAACTCCCAGTGAGGAGTGTGATTTGAAATACAGTGAGAGATGATGCATCATCTCCGTGTCATAAATTTATCGCTGCGTCGCGCCACTTTCATTTGTTTGGTCTGTACAGTACTGTACTTTTTGTGTTTGAACGTCCCCGGTAACTGATACCCTGGTTCAGTGATGGGTTTTCCCAAATGCACCTCATTGTTATAACGGGGACCTGCTGTACCATTGCACTACGCAGTCTTCACAAGTAGTACTGTACTGTACTTGCAAATTCATTATAGGGCAATAATTAAAGTGAAGATTTCCAGACTCAGGGAAGTCGAGCTGGCTTTTCAGAAATTAAAGTTCAAGATACAAAGTTGTTTGATAATTGTTAAAGTTCTGTGTCCTTTTTATTAAAGGTTTGGCTTGTATAATGCTGATAAATAGTTTGAACAGAACAGTCTTTGACTGTATCCACAGCATCACAGTAATATGTGGAATTCCATGGAAGTACGGCCAACCATCCAAAAATTGTGAAATGGATCTACAATTTTCAGAAAGTCCTGTGGCTTAGATCACATGTTTTTGCTTGCCAAAAAAAGCAAATGAGGTGTTTAGTTAGGTAATGACGAACGTGTCAAATCAATGTTTTGAGATAAACAGTGTTAAAAATTTGTTTCATTGTAGCTCATTAACAGTAGCCCGATTTCAGTAAACAATGTCTCAAAAAACAGAGCTGGTAAAATACCGGTACTTTAAGACACATGAGAATAAAATACAAAATATATGATAAATCAGGTTATAATGCTGTTCAGTTATTAACCCCATACCATTCTACCCCTGTGGAAAAAAGAAAAAAAACTAATTTGAAAATAACCAAAAATATGAAAAGGACAATCACCAACCCATGTACTGTAGTGGTGCTTGTATTTAAGTGCTGTGGGGGGGTGAGGATAACAGTAGTCTAGTGTATTGTCGGTCTACTGCATTCCATTCATCACTAACTTGTTTCAGATTAGGGCCAGTGCCTCGTTTGTCAGTTTCCACTGATCCAGCTACAGTCACTTTGGTGAGTACAGAACAAACTCTACGCTCACCTAAACCATGAACACTGAGGAATGATGATTGACAAACATCATAAGTCACATTAGCATACCGGTACTCAACACAATAACTAATCGTACATGACTTGCCTGTTTTATGGCCCTTGACATGAGGCTGCTTTATAGCAACACTTTTCACATGACTGGCAAAGTACCGTAACTGGTCTGTCTGGTTTAATCACTCATTGCCTAAAAAGCTGTAAATAGATCATTTACTTCATTCATTGCCCAAGTTGTTGAAGCAGCTGAGCCACACTTCCAAGAAGGACCAGTTTTCCTAGCTGGCTTTTCCTTTTTTATGCTATAACTCACGTATGCATCCCCAGCATTTTGTTTTTGCTTGCCAACTGCATGTTTCCAAAAAGATGGATTACATTTTCACTTCATGTTTTCATTTCTGCGTATGCTCAGGGACTTCCTGCTTGTTATCACTATGTTAGTCACTCATGTTGCAATGTAAATGACTGTAAATCTGAGGTGAAAATAATGTAATAAACCAAAAGCACGTGTGTGTGGCTTACAGTGTAAACATAACTGGGAAGGGCAGGATCTGGCCACACCCACGAGCCAACACGCCCACAAAACACGGCTGCTGATTGGCTGTGAGTGTGACGTCATCATGAGACCCACCGCTCATTGGCAGCCTGGGGGAGTGCTTGCTGACATGTTTATCTTTCTTCCACTAAACCTTTCCTCGGGAGAGACACAGGCCACGAGTACCAACCTGCAGCATGTTGGGACGAGAATCTCCCTTGTTGTATAGGACTTTCGACCATGTTGTAAAGACGAACATGCTGTGAAAACGTTTCCACTGGATAGAAAAATGGCAGATGAGTGTGGTGCGACCTAAATCTTAATTTTAGATGTTTGGCACGTTTGTCGTTATTTGACTAAATGCCTTAAATACAGTTTGGTCATGCTATACAGTAGGGTTGCGTCAAGTGAAAACCTGTCGCATAATGATTTATTGTATAGTGAGGTTGATATAGGTTCAGTGGGATAGTAGTAGTAGTAGTTGTTCCCTAGGCAGGCTGGCCGAACAGTCCCGAGTCCCTAAGGAAGGCCACGGCTGAGACCGGGCTTTCCCACAGAGCTCTCAAGGAGTGTATGTTGTGTTGTTGGCATAGGTGATTTTGTGCAATGCAGTCTTCCATAATGTGCTCCATAGTATGGGGTGCTGTGTTACATTCTGGACAGGCATCAGTGACCGAGTCATCCAGCCTCTTCTGATAACTCAAGAGGGCTGGATGATGCCCGCATCTCAGCCTGGCCAGGTGGACCTTGTCCTCACAAGGGGGATAGGATTCAGAAGGGTGGATATCAGGAGGCTGTGCATGGAGTTGTGTGTTGTCTTTGAGTGACTGAATGGAGTGGAGAGTGATTTGAGTATGGATGTGCTTCTGAAAGCTGGTCTGAGTAGGGCAAAGGGGGAGAAATGGCAGTATTTGTGTATGATATCATGTGCTGGGTGTTGTTTTGATGTTCCTTGGTGTGTGTGGATGTGCTGCCATGTACTGTGGTGGATGGTGTGGGTTTGTGGAGGCTGCAGCGAGAATTTGGGTGCCTTTCATGTCTTGTTGATCCTTGTCTTTGGGGACTTTGATTTCTTGGTGTAGGTGGTCTATGGGTATAGTAGCTGTGCAGCCTGTGATTATTTTTAGTGCCTTGTTGTTGTAGTGTGTTTTAGTGAGGTTAGAAGCCTAAGCAGGGCTTGCATAATTCATCACTGAACGTATATGGTGTTTGTTTACTGTGGTGGTGGTTTCTTTGTTGTGTCCAAATGTTGTATGGGCAATGACCTTAGTGCATTAAGTCTTGGTGTTAACTTATCTTTAATATTTGTGATGTGTTGTTTAAATGACATTGATGTATGTTACACCAAGGATTTTGGGTGTGTTTGTGTGTGTGTGATTGGGGAGTGTTTTTATGGTGGTGTGGAGTGTGACAATGTTCTGCTGTCCAGTTTGTAAGAAGGGTCACTGTAGAATTGGCTGGGTCTATTTTGAGCCTGTTTGTGGTGAACCATTTGTGTAGTGTGTTGAGGTAAGTTTGGAGGATGAGTGCGGCTGTGTTTGCATTTTGGTGTGTACATGTAAGTGTTAATGCCCGTAGGAAGCTGTGTGTATTTGTGATGTGTGGGGCGTGGGTATGTCGTGCATGTATAGGTTAAAGAGTAAAGGGGACACAGATCCATGAAGGACGCCATTTGTGAAGTTTCTCATGTTCGAAGATTGACCGGCAAATGTTACATGTGCACATCTGCCTGCTAAATAGCTTGCCAGCAATCTTTTTGTGTTAGTGTGCATGTTTGTGTTGAATATTTTGTTTGTGAGGGTGTGGCGTGGGATGGCATCAAAAGCTTTGCTAATTTCTAGTGTGACTTGGAGTGTTCTGTGTGGTGGGCTAGGTGAATTCCTGCCATCAAAAACTCTCTGTGTAAAGTCTGTAAGAAGAGTGTTTATGGAGTGTAGTGGCCTAAAACCGTGTTGTGATGGGGCTAGGGGTGTGTGAGGTGTAACTATAGTAGTGGTGCACGACTCTGAGGTTGTTATTATCGTACCCTGGCAACCTGCCCTCAACAGTGCGTCTGATTTCGTATATGAGATGCATGTGATTCGTGTATAATATGTTCGTGTATAATGATATTTGTATATAACATTCGTGCTTAACCCCTTAACCGTGGGGCGTCACTTTCGTGACGCTTGGGAGCAAGGGATCATACCGCGGGGCGTCGCTTTTGTGATTCTGTGTTATTTTGAATTCACCCGGGCTTCCAAGTGGGGGCTTGTATCATCTATCAGTACTGCCAATGTCCAACACTAGTCAGCACTCCTAATCTCATCTGTACTCCCATCCATTGTTGACAATTTAGCCATTTCTCCCCGTTCTTGACTCCCCTCCCTACCCCCCCTCCATTACCCTATCCTCTCACCTGCCCGGCCGTGCTACGCCAAGTAAATCTTCCCTGGAATTTTTCACTGATTTCATCCATTGAAATAAGCCCTATGTCGTATTCTTATACCAAATAATATATACAAGAAAGAAATAAGGTAAGTGAGAGTGCCATACACCTGGAATTGGCTAATTATCACCTGACAACACCTCATGTGCACTCGTTCGCTAATTTTCGCTGTTTTTTTCCCCTTGAAATATGCCGTATAATCTATTTTCGTAATAAATATACATGTAAGGAGGGAAGGGAGAAGCCTAAGTGATATTTACATTCACCTGGAACTACCTAATTTATAATGTATTGTCTAGATTTCCTGCCAATCATATCAGTGCTAGACAAAGCTGTTTCAAGATCTAACATTGGTAGCTCTGAATATATATCTCCTAAGTAGGCCTCTAATCTATTTTCGTAATAAATATACATGTAAGGAGGGAAGGGAGAAGCCTAAGTGATATTTACATTCACCTGGAACTACCAAATTTATAATGTATTGTCTAGATTTCCTGCCAATCATATCAGTGCTAGACTTAGCTGTTTCAAGAACCAATATTGGTAACTCTGAATAACCCCTAAGCAGGCCTCCATGCTGGCCCTCCGTTATCAGTTTACTCTCATCTTCCGAAGCGAGGGTACGTATGTTTCTTCTTGCTGACTTCAAGGCCTTTTTTCACCCCCATGCAAATGGCCCTGTGACCTTTACCCCCTACTAAACCTCGTGTGGAAAGAGGTAAAGGGCTGACAATTGATAAAAGAGTGACTACGATCTTTCTCTTGAGTAAAACAGTGCAAGTGGAATTGTAAATAATGTGTAAATAATGTGTAAACAGCAAGTGAAAGTAATGAATGTAAATATACGTGAACAATGGAAAATAGTTTTATAAGTTATTTCAAGTGACAGTGCACAACACAGTGTAAATAAAATAGAAATGTAAATAACATAAATAAAATAGAGAACGTAAATAGAAATGTAAATGAATAGTATTATAAGAATACGAGTATATACCCTAGGAGTAATGAAAGTGAAAGTTTCACTCTAGCATGTCTGAATGCTATGAGTTATGAGAGTGAAGATGAAAGTGACATTCACTCTCAATGCCAGTATACAGGACGAGAAAGTGAATGCTACGTATTTTACTGAAAGAAATTGAATCCCTACAGTGACAATAAACTAATTCTACTGAAGGAAACTTATGGATAAAGACTGTAGATATATATAAGTGTTATATAGTAATAGAAATATAAAGTGTGAGGGGTTTTATGAATAATAAATGACAGAGTAACAAAAGCGAACTAGTGCCAGTGCGACGATCAGATGCGCTCGTAATTTCCATTGCTTTCACAGTGTTTTTTTTTTTTTGAGTATGGATCCCAGACTACTTGAAAATTGTAGAATAGTGTTTATAGTGTTTGTATCTGGCTGTGGTAATCATATTACAGGTTGTCGGGAAGTGTAAAGTGGAGACTTCGTTACCCTACTTCAGAGGTCTCCACAAGTCCTATGGTAACAGACGAAGGCTCAACAATCATTCCAGGAGAAAGCTGAAGGTATGTGCCATAAGCATATGTAATTTTATTATTCTAGGACTAATAACTGATTTTTGGCAAATATTTTTTGAGAGTCTGTCGGAGCCCAAATAACCCCGAGGCACACGCAAGTCATTGGTAAACAAGCCCGCGGTGTAGGGGTTAATAATATGATTCGTGTATCATATGATACAAAGTCAGATGCACATTTGAATGGTAGGTTGCCAGTGTATGAGAATGACAGCCTCAGAGTCGTGCGCCGCCACTATAGTTGTAATACCAGTCGTTCAGTGACTTCTATTGGATGCAGAGGAGTGTGACAGGGCGATGCGAGGAAGGTAACATGGGGTATTTGTTGGGTTTGGGGATAGTGATGATAATGCCATGCATCCAGATGTTGGGTAAAGTGAGTCTTCGCTATACGAAAGGGATAGGGACCAAAAAACCTTTCGTAATTCAAAATTTTGTATATCGGAACGATTTTCCCCATTGAAATACAGTAACCCCTCCAATATCCGGATCAATAGAGCCAT
This sequence comes from Coenobita brevimanus, assembly GCF_032717465.1. Taxonomy (NCBI): domain Eukaryota; kingdom Metazoa; phylum Arthropoda; class Malacostraca; order Decapoda; family Coenobitidae; genus Coenobita; species Coenobita brevimanus. Next base: position 15,222,527 of record NC_137059.1, read on the forward strand.
AGGCAGGTCCGAATAGTGGTCCTGTCCGGATATTGGGCCCCAGTTTATGGACTTGTACTTATGGACCCTAACTCTGAAAAACACCTATACAACTCCCTCTGGACATGCATTGCACCTATTTAAGACCCAAATCACACCAATAAGGGACATAAAAGACTGAAATAAATGCAAAAGAACCATAAAATGAGGTTTTAGAGGTGAGTTTATAAAATATTAAACATTCTGGGTACTTACAAGTCCCTTGCTCTTGGACTGGTTTGAACCGCCAGTTTGCAGTCCACAGTTAATCCTGTGCACTCTAAATTCTAATTTCTTAACACTGCACAACACTGTAAATTCCTGTGTGTTCTAGTGGCAAGGTATTGCAGTTTATTCACTGTTTATTCACAAAAAACAAGCACCTGTGGCTTGCACTGTTATGAGTATCTGCTCTCCATCGGAGTTAAGCTGTGACTGTTGATGTTGGTGGGGTAACAGAGTTGCCAGATCGCAACAGCCACATTACCAATCTCCTCAACTTTCATTGTCAAATATAACTTTTCATTACCAAATTCGTAAAGCTAGCATATATTCTTCACTAATTATATATACAAGTGGAAATACATGTAATCACTCTCCTTATAACTAACACCATGTTGATTATTTTCACACTATGTAGGGTAGCAGATTAATCAGAGAGAGCAAACAATCCACCATCTCCATCCTGTGTATCCTCATACATGTGAAAAATCCATTTGGTAATGCATTATTCTAATTCATTACCAAACGAATTTTTCATTACCAAATTGGCCCACATTTGGTAATGAAAAATACCAAATGGCAACCTGACAGGGGAGGGGGAGGGGGAGGAAGGAGGGGGTGAAGGGACCATGGTGTAACAGCTGTTTGGTGCCAGGCGGGAATTTCAAATTATGGGAGGGAAATAAGTCAGATTTTTTTCGAATTTTTTGCGGTTTTTGGCCCATTTTGGGAATATTGGATCCCAGGAGGATTATGTCCGGTTAGTGGGGATGTTCGGATATTGGGCGTTCGGATATTAGAGGGATTACTGTATACATATAAATGGGGGATGCATCCCAGGACCCCTTCGGACCCCCCACCTAAACTTTATCCCTCCCCTATTTTGAAGTAAGCAATACCTGTATACAATTGTAGAGAAGGAGGTGGCCATATTCTTTCTTGTACAGTCGGCCTAAGAAGTGATGGCGGAGTATCCAGAAGTTTCGGTCAGCGATAGTGCACATACTCTTGCTTATATCTCTACGAGGTGAAACCTAATACGTAAAATTGTTACAAAAAATAAATCAATGCTAAAGTACCTGTATATTTCAAAACTGTAGGAAGCAGTTCATTAGTTACGATAATAGGAAATCCTAAACGGAACTAATTGAAATTTCACAACTATCGCTCAGGGACAGTCAGGAATAATTTGTGGAGTTCAAGTCTAGTATGGTAACACGCAATAATTTTATAGTAGAGTAAGACTGAACAAAAGGGTGCTTCAATAAACAATTAAAATTAATAAATATTATTTATAAAATAATTTCCATTACAATAGTAGGGAATAATTTAAAGTCATTTATTTCTGTTTCCAATGTCTCCATGGATGACGACAGAAAGTGGAAAGGTGGCGCAAGCCAGTGAGCTATTTTAAATATTTTGATCAACACGCACGAAAGGAGATAACATTTACTCAAAGATATGAAGTTATTACACTGCCTTTGGCCAGTTTTCTATCAAGAGAAATCTCTGGATTATTTAATATACGCCAGAGGGCTATCGGTGAAAGAAGTATAAAAAAAGAACCTCAAAATTTCCCTAGAGTCGGAGCTCCTTGGTGAATGCTAACTTCTGTCATAGTCTGATATCCTCAGTGCATAATTAATCGATTAGCAAGAGTTATAAAATGCAGAGGTTCATACACAAATCATTGAGTTCAAAACTTCCAAATCTGCATTTTCTGTTCAGCAGGACATTACAGTTTATTTAAAAAGACAGATATTAAGGTTAAAAGATGGAGTAAAGAGTGCGTGCTAATGCATTGCAAGAGTTTATGAACTTATGTTTTGGTCCTGTTTATTGCCTAGTATAAGAGAAAAAGGCAGAATCTGTCATACCTCCTTACAAGTAAAAATAATTTTGCATCAGTTGGGAATAAAGTTGCTAATCATAATTATTACTGGCGAGAGAAAGACGGAATAAAAGGCAGTACGGTCTTGCTGCTGCCGCAGGTAGGGCATCATTACGAATAATGATTTCATTGTTATGGCATCCTTATTGTTGCTGTATCATCACCATAGCATTTGAAAATAAGGCAATGTATTGCAGTCACAAGAATTTTCCTTAACTGGTCTTCAAACCTAGAGTATCTGTATTTGAAAACATCTGTATATACCTAGGCTGCTTCCCCCAAGGAAACAAATAAATCAGGAATACGGAGTTATAGGCCTACTGCCCACCACGCGCGGAGTAATACATTTCACATTCATTCAAATCGGGAAAGAACTATTTAAGTGTTAACTTCTATCACTGCCTCCTGTTATTCATTTCCATCATTCTTAGCGTGATATATATTTTATTTGATATGACGTGATGAAGGCATTGAATATTTACGTTATGTTCACTGTTTCATTGAACACATGGCACTGCAGAGTGACCAAAGCAATCTGAAACTCTGCCATCACTTCTTTGGGTGACTGTACATCTCCTTTTTCATTGTCACAGTCCCAGTGGTGGAAGCTGCAAGGCCTAAAGCATGCCCAATCTCCGAGACTCCCTTCCCCTCCTCATGGGGTCTTATAATTTCCAGTTTCTTTTTCAGAGTTAGAGTATGGTGCTGTTACTTCTTTGCAGCGGGCTCCCCCAATGCTGGAGATGATGCAGGGTGCATGGGAGGCAAGGCGAAACAATATGAAAAGGTGAAGAGCTGTGAAAATATCCTCACGTACAGTGAAACCGCGAGGAGAGGAGGGACGTGGACTTGACTGAGAAGTGCGCAAAAATTTGTTTACCAGAGAGGGGTTAATTTGTTTTCTCTTGGCAAGCAAGCACGGTGCACATTTTGAATTTTTCATGCGGTATTCCATTAACCACTTCATAGCTACGGGCCTTAAATGACACTTTACTGTTTCGGTGTCAGTGACGTTGAGTTAGTGCGTCCTATAAAAAACTGTGAACAATTATGGGAAGGGAACAAAGGTCACTGGTGTGTTTACACGACCCTACTCTGCCATCACAAGCAGTCAGGCGTTCTCTTCACTTCTGAAGTACAGTATTCGCTGATGTTTACATGCTTATGTTACATGCGCCCTAATTTTGAGTAAGTTTCTTTCAGCAAGAGAACATAATTTTCCACGCTCAAAATAGTCAGGAAAATACAGACGACAAACTAGAGGAATATGAACTGAAGTGGTAAGGTCTTTAGGCTGTGTGCTTACACGAAAGATTATGGATTTTACAATTTTAACCCCTTAAGTCCTAATCTCATCAATTGATGCGATTTGAGTTTTATGCCAAAATTTCTAATCGCGTCAGTGGAACGCGGCCTGTAAAAATCTGAGGAGCGTGCTCCACCCCGATTATGACATACATGGCTTCAGGCCAATGAGAACTCGCCCCTGATGTGGCGTGGGGGGGGATCGGACCAACCCTGGCGGTGGGGGGCACCCCCCTCTTGGCCTCCTCCATGCCACCCTCTATTCCACTCCCTCATGCCCTACTTGTCCCCCATCACTCTCCCACCCCTCCCACAACAACCTGCATCACTTCTCACCCTCTCCTGCCCCTCCTCCCTCCCTGCTAGCCTCGTCCCCCCCCCCCAAACCTCACCCCATCTTTCCGTCCTTGTCCCACACTACCCTTCCAACCATCAACAGGCCCCCGAGTGTCAAGCCTGATGTACAGTTGGCTGCACTCCTGCGTTCCCTGAACCTCACCCATAGTCAGCAATGTGGCGTTCTTCATACACTGCTCACCTGTAATATCCCGATTATCCCACTTCACCTGACCTGCCACCCTAAATATCATATTTTTCCTTTCCCCATGGTTTAGGTTATCAAGTAAAAGTCTCAGTGACTCAGAGCTTGCCATATATACCTCTCTTCTAGCCCTCCGCTTGGCAGTCAAATATTCCTCTTTGCTACCACCCTTCTTCCATTCCTGGAAAAGCCTTCTTTTCTCCTTAACTGCAGCTTCTACACCCTCATCATTATACCATGTTTAACTTTCCATAACACTTTATCAAATACTGACAGGCCTTACTATTATATTGAGCATAATAATATCGCATATTGACATGCCTTACTATTATATTGACCATGATGTTCTTACAGGCACACAGTATTACATTTTTATTTTCAACTTCAAGTATAGTTTTCCACAGAGATTATACCAATTTTCAACTTCTAAAACTGTTTTCACATATATACCTGACTGAGTATTATATTGTGCATGATATTCTCACAAACACACAGTATTGCATTCTGTTTTCCAACTTTTATTATACTTTTCCACCAAGACTATTATCATTTTCCAACCTTCTATAATTGTTTTCACTTATGTACATGACTTGGTATTATAGTGAGCATGATAGTATCACAAGAACACAGTATCACATATTGAATGGCCTTACCTAGAGTATATACACACATTATCAGTAATGTAGTAGTGTGTGGAACTCCATGAAACAGGGCTCAAGGCACAAGCCGACATTGCTATCGACACACTCGTATCTTGTGTCTGGTCTGCCTATGCTTACTCTGATTTTGGAGCTGCTGCACACATGACAGCGGCACTGTGGTCTGGGGTGGTTTTGTGAAGGGGGGGATGGTGCTCAGGAAGTGGCGTCCTGTGAGGCATAGGGGCGTCTGGGCGGCAGTGGCGATGTGGGGGTGGGGCCTTTCCTCCACGTATTTCCCGATGATCTCTCGGGACAGCTCCCTCACAAACCCCTCGAAGGTCTCGGAGGTTCCTGTAGTCAAGGCGTGGAGGTAATGGCAGTTGAGGACCGTGATGTCGAGCAGGTGGAAGAAGAGTTTCTTGTACCACTTCATCGTGGTCCTGACATACTCCTCACTGTCTGTCTATCTATTGCCAGACGCCTCAATCTCGTTTGGGGTGGCCACAAACAAATCGCCTCCAAGTCGCCCTGTCCCCCGCCATTTCACTGCCCTGCTCCCAACTCACACCCCCCTCTCTCATATACCTCTCCACCCCATCCCTTCATCTCATCCTCGGCCTCCCCCTCCCTCTTCCCCCCTCCACCTCACTCACGTACACTCTCTTCGTCAGTCTTTCACCCTCCATCCTCTCCACATGGCCAAACCACCCCAGTGTGTTCCTCATAACGCTTCCTATCACATCCACATCAACACCACAACGTTTCTTTATATCCTCATTCGTCAGCCTGTCTCTCCACGTGACTCCACAGGCTCCTCTTAAATAACTCATTTCCACTGCTCTCACTCTTGACTTGTGTCCTTCCAACAACGTCCAAGCTTCACTTCCGTACGTTAGAGTTGGTATCACAATACTGTCTTGTAGTAACTCTTTCACTTCCATGCTCACTTCCCTGTTTCTTATCACTGCTTTCAAAGAACCAGCAACCTTTCTTCCCTGCTGTACCCTTTCAAGCACTTCACCCTCCAAACCTCCATCCTTACTCATCACACTACCCAAGTACTTAAACGTACTCACATTTTCCAATTCCTCACCATCCAACCTCGCTGTACATTCACTAACTTCACCTCTCTCAAAGACCATCACTTTACTTTTCCCTACATTCACCTTTAGATTCTGTTTCTTACAAACTCTCTCAAACTCATCCACCAAGCCGTGCAGCTCCCCTTCGTCTTCACTCAACAACACAGTATCATCTGCAAACAACAGTACAGGGAGTTTCCAAACACTATCCTCTCTCACCAGGGCCACTCCAACATCCACTACCCTACCTTGAACCTCTTTTATTACTCCATCCATGTACAGATTGAACAACCATGGAGACATGACACATCCCTGTTTCAAACCAACTTTCAAAGAGAAAAATTCATTTAGTTCACCATCCACATGCACTGAAGCCTTCGCACCATCGTACATACTCTTCACAGCATTCAGCAACTTCCCATCTACTCCATATATTCTTAACACTTTCCACAATCCTTGTCTATCCACCCTGTCATATGCTTTCTCCAAATCCATGGAAGCTGCATACAACTTCTTTCCCTTCTCTAGACACCTTTCCACTAAAGATCTAAGAATGAATATCTGATCTACACAACCTCTTCCTTCTAAAGCCTCCCTGTTCTTCTCCAGCTAATTTCTCTGTTCTTTCTTTAACTCTGTCTATAAGTATCCTACCATACACTTTTCCTATTATACTGAAGAAGACAAATGCCCCTATGATTACCACACACTTCTTTTTCCCCTTTTCCTTTGTACAAGGGAATAATTATACCTGACTTCCAATCCTCTGGGACTCTACCTTCCTCCCAGGCCAATCTGCACATCTTCCACCTCCATTCTACTACTATCTCTCCCCCATGCTTCAGCATTTCACCACACACTCCATCAATTCCTGGGGCTTTCCCCGATTTAACTTTCTTCATTGCATCCACAACTTCTATCCTATTGATTTCTTCCTGTCTTCTCATCTCCCTCCTTCTCCCAGCCATCCCCCAGCCACTTATACTTGCATTACTTCCATCCTCTATGTTCAACAATTCTTTAAAGTGTTCTCTCCATCTGCTCACTTTTTCTCCCTTCTCCACTAGTAATCTACCATTTTTATCTTTCACTGCGCTGCTAACTTCACTTCCACCCTGTCTTACTCTTTTCACCTCTTTCCAGAACATTTTCTTACAGTCCCTCCACTTTACACTCAAATTCCTTCCAAATTCCTCATCCATCTTTTACTCACAACTATACATGGAGTCAGACTGGTCCACCTGCCTTCTTCATGTTGTACTCCACTACTGACTCCGGTTTCCAGACGTGAGCCCTCCTCTGGCCAGTGTACTCCATGGAGTCTGTGCGGTGCATCAGGGGGCGGTGTACCGTCGACAGGAGGGAAACTTCTCTCTTGTGGTTCCATACAGTGGCGAGGATGTGGTTTGTCTTGAGGAAAATCACCTCATTCCTGTCGCGTTTCCTCCTGATTCTCACCATATGACGGCGGTTTCTTTTCATAGTGCCACAGACTCCGGTGTCATGTTGGTGGAGGTACCAAGTAAGAAGAGGGCATGTGTACCAGTTGTCCAGGTACAAGACGTGACCACGATGAAGGTACTCCTCTATCATAGTCGTCACCATGACCCCAGAGAGTCCTATACTCCGATCTTCTGTTATGTCTGTCTGTGCAGCAGTGTACAAGACTATGTCTTGCACATAACCAGTTTTACAGTCACACATAACAAAGATCTTGAACCCAAAATGGTGTGTTTTGCAGGGTATACACTGGTGAAAGGAAAATGTTGCCTCTCCACAACACAAGACTCTCGTCTATGATGAGGGCTCTGTAAGGATAAAATGATGAGCGTTAACGTTTCCCGTAGGTGATCGAGAACAATTTTAATTCTCCTCATTTATTCTCCTACCCCCTGGGGTGTTTTTTTTTTTTCAAGAATACTCCCCCAGTATCCCTGCTTGTCGTAAAAGGCGACTAAAAGGGTTGGCGGAGGGTTAGTGCCCCTCCCCGGAAAACAACTAACTAAAAAAAACAAACAAGAAGCCTCGGACAAGGCCTGACCAAACGATGACGACCCAGGACCAGACAAAGGACTTGGTAATGGCTACATGGAATGTAAGAGGAGCGAATGATGAGAGAGAGATCGTCCAGGTGCTTGAGGGTGCTAAAGTGGATGTATGTGGAATAACTGAAACAAAATGGAGAGGAGAAAGTGTGAGAGAATGGGAGTATGGATGGGGTATATGTGCAGGAGTAGGTGAGAATGAGAGGACAAAGGAAGGAGTATGTATAGTTGTGAGTAAAAGATGGAAGAAGAGCATAAGACAGTATGGATCAGTTGGGTCAAGGATTGTGTGGGTAAAGTTGAAAGTTGGAATACAAATGTGGGCGATTGTGTGTGTGTGTATGCGTCAATGCAAGATGTGTTAGAAGAGTGAGAGAAGAGTTCTGGACAAATGTGGAAGTGTGCATGGAAAAGATTGGAAGGAATGAGAGTGTTTTTGATTGGTGATATGAATGATAAAGTTGGGAATGTGAAGGTGGATGAAATAGTTGGTGAGTGGGGTGTGCCTGCTGAGATAAATGAGAATGGGAGTGCATTAGTGGACATTTGTGCTGGAAGGGGGTTGGTGATAGCCAATACTCTCTTCAGACATAAAATGATCCACAGGTATACATGGCGAGTGATGAGAAGGGTGGGTGGTGAACTGAATGAAAGGAAGGCAATGATTGATTATGTGTGTGTGAATGAAAGGATGCGAAGATGTGTAATGGATGCAAGAGTTTATAGAGGTTGGGGAGTGGACTTTCTGACCACTACTTGGTGGTGGCCAGAATTAGGATTCAAGTAAGATGGAGGAATAGAAGAAGGGAAAGACGAGAGGAAGGAGTAGTTGCAAGGAGAGTGGAAAGGTTACAAGAGGATGAGAAAAAGGCAGAGTATAAGATGGAAAGGTTACAAGAGGATGAGAAAAAGGCAGAGTATAAGAGAGAAGTGGAGGAACAATTGGGCAAATATGAATTGGAGCAGATGGGAGACGTGGAAGGTGTGTGTAGGATATTTACAGAAGAAATATGTGCAGCATGTGATGTGTTGTGTGGAAGGAAGAGAGACGGAGGGGGGTGCAAGGAACAGCGTGGTGGACTGAAGAGGTGAGACAGGCTGTGGCACAAAAGAAGAAAGCATACAATGAATGGATGAGAAATAGGGGCGTGGAAGAAGTTGAGAGGCGGAAGAGAGAGTTATATGTAGAAAGAAAGAGAGAGGTGAAAATATTAGTAAGAGAGAGTAAGAAGAGAGTGTATGAGGAATTTAGAAGGAATTTGAGTGTAAAGTGGAGGGACTGTAAGAAAATGTTCTGGAAAGAGGTGAAAAGAGTAAGACAGGGTGGAAGTGAAGTTAGCAGGGGAGTGAAAGATAAAAATGGTAGATTACTAGTGGAGAAGGGAGAAAAAGTGACCAGATGGAGAGAACACTTTAAGGAATTGTTGAACATAGAGGATGGAAATAATGCGTGTGTAAGTGGCTGGGGAATGGCTGGGAGAAGGAGGGAGGTGAGAAGACAGGAAGAAATCAGTAGGATAGAAGTTGTGGAAGCAATGAAGAAAGTTAAATCGGGGAAAGCCCCAGGAATTGATGGAGTGTGTGGTGAAATGCTGAAGCATGGGGGAGAGATAGTAGTAGAATGGATGTGGAAGACATGCAGATTGGCCAGGGAGGAAGGTAGAGACCTGGAGGATTGGAAGTCAGGTATAATTATTCCCTTGTACAAAGGAAAAGGGGAAAAAGAAGTGTGTGGTAATCATAGGGGCATTTGTCTTCTTAGTATAGTTGGAAAAGTGTATGGTAGGATACTTGTTGACAGAGTTAGAGAAATTAGTTGGAGAAGAACAGGGAGGCCTTAGGAAGGGAAGAGGTTGTGTAGATCAGATATTCATTCTTAGATCTTTAGTGGAAAAATTTCTAGAGAAGGGAAAGAAGTTATATGCAGCTTTCATGGATTTGGAGAAAGCATATGACAGGGTGGATAGACAAGGCTTGTGGAAAGTATTAAGAATATATGGAGTAGATGGGAAGTTGTTGAATGCTGTGAAGAATATGTACGATGGTGGGAAGGCTGCAGTGCATGTGGATGGTGAACTAAGTGAATTTTTCTCTTTGAAAGTTGGGTTGAAACAGGGATGTGTCATGTCTCGATGGGTGTTCCATCTGTACATGGATGGGGTAATAAAAGAGGTGCAAGGTAGGGTAGTGGATGTTGGAGTGGCCCTGGTGAGAGAGGATAGTGTTTGGAAACTCCCTGTACTGTTGTTTGCAGATGATACTGTGTTGTTGAGTGAAGACGAAGGGGAGCTGCAAGGCTTGGTGGATGAGTTTGGGAGAGTTTGTAAGAAACGGAATCTAAAGGTGAATGTAGGGAAGAGTAAAGTGGTGGTCTTTGAGAGAGGTGAAGTCAGTGAATGTACAGCGAGGTTGGATGGTGAGGAATTGGAAAATGTGAGTACGTTTAAGTACTTGGGTAGTGTGATGAGTAAGGATGGAGGTTTGGAGGGTGAAGTGCTTGAAAGAGTACAGCAGGGAAGAAAGGTTGCTGGTTCTTTGAAAGCAGTGATAAGAAACTGGGAAGTGAGCATGGAAGTGAAAAAGTTACTACATGACAGTATTGTGATACCAACTCTAACGTACGGAAGTGAAGCCTGGACGTTGTTGGAAGGACACAAGTCAAGAGTGAGAGCAGTGGAAATGAGTTATTTAAGAGGAGCCTGTGGAGTCACATGGAGAGACAGGCTGACGAATGAGGATATAAAGGAGCATTGTGGTGTGGATGTGGATGTGATAGGAAGCATTATGAGGAACACACTGAGGTGGTTTGGCCGTGTGGAGAGGATGGAGGGTGAAAGACTGACGAAGAGAGTGTATGTGAGTGAGGTGGAGGGGGGAAGAGGGAGGGGGAGGCCGAGGATGAGATGGAGGGATGGGGTGGAAAGGTATATGAGAGAGGGGGGTGTGAGTTGGGAGCAGGGGGGTGAAATGGCGGGGGACAGGGCGACTTGGAGGCGATTTGTTTGTGGCCACCCCAAACGGGATTGAGGCGTCTGGCAGTAGATAGATAGATAGATTTGCATTTGCAGGGTCATCTGCATCATAAAAGTGGAGGTGGCTCAGAATGTATTGAAACCTATTCCAACTCATAACTTTGCCAAAGAAATGTGTGTAAGTAATTGGGTCAGTAGACCAGTAAGCCGGAATTTGTCCTTTCCATACAATACCCATCAACAGAACCAAGGCCAAAAATAGGAACATCTCACCTACTGTTACTGGGTAATTGTAGCGCTGTGAGTGCCTGCTCGTCGTCCCCTCACGCTCACTTTCACTGCGCATCCTCCTGGCGAAGGTGTTTGTCTGCTCCACTATACGCTTCACAAACGACACAGAGAAGTAAAGGTGGAAGAAATCCACCCTGGTGGAGCCTTGATGGATGTGTGGAGCAGTGCAGCCAGACCGCCACTCCTCTGTGAAGGGGTGAATCGTGGGTTCAAAATCACTGCCATCCTCCCAGAACCACAACACATGACCATCTCCAGCCTCGTCACCCTCATCGCCTTCGTCAGGGTGTGGAGGAGAGGGTGGTTGGGGAGGTGGAGAGCGGCGCCCTTCCCCACTCATGCTCCTTTTACCTTTCCCTTTTCCTTTCCCCTTCCCCTTCCCCACATCATGGGGCTGTGGGGAGGGAGCATGGGAATAATGTGGGACGAAAGATGTGCTTGAGACTGGCTCTACCTCACCTCCCCACTGCCCAGGTGCACCACGTGGGAGCTCTCCCCTTCTTACCCACACCACTTTCACTTTCCCTACCACTTCTCACTCCCGCCCCTACACTGCCCTCTTCCCCAGACAAAACAATAGGCCTATACCATACCTTACACGCCTCCTCACTCCTTCTGTTCCACGTGGCGAGGTCCGCTCTGACCCCAGCTATGTGAGAACACCACGTTCACCTGCTCTGTCCTCGTCCTCGTCCGTCCCTTCGTGCACAGGATGGAGAGAGGTGCTGCACGTCCAATGGTCTTGCCTGGCCTTCCTTTGCCTTACGATAAGTCACGCATCGCCGCTTCCTAGGTGACGGTATCTCCTCATCACTACTACTGGTCTCCTCCTCAGGTAAAACATAATCTTTATCGAGGACATTATCGTCGAGTGGTGAATCACTGTCCCCAGTGAATGCATCAGCTGGGTAGGCGTCCAGGATGGCTTGAATTTCCTCATCAGAGAGACCTCGTCGCGCTATGTCTGTCCTGAGTCACTGCTACAAGGTGAGTGGATGAGTCACAGGTGAGCGTGGGTCACGCGGGGTCGGGGAATGTCCCTATCTGGTAACAGCTAGAGGAAGGTGTCACGCATCTACATACCAAAAATCACGTACGAAATATGAAAAATGTGCAAACAGTGGGCCTTGCAATTGCAAAACGTACACCTTACGTCAGGGGGACTGAGTGTGAAAAAAACTCCCGAAGTGCATCGTACATCGGGGGGACGGGGCGGGTTAATATAAAGTTTAGGGTATTTATCTTTGTCTATTGGATATTATGCAGCTTAATGATACAGCATTATTAATAGTGTTTACGTTGTACTGACCACCTAGATTTCTCTCTCTTAACCCAAACTTAACCCTCAATTGGCCAACCGAGAAGAAAAGAATGAAGTTATACTTAACTGAGAGATTCCGTTCATTTATATATGGTAATTAAATCACTAGGGTGTGGTGATGTGTGCCTTTAACCCCGTCTTGTTCAGTAATGACTCTATGCCGTTCATTTCTTACCTCTTGTCGAATTTGACTCTTCAGTGTGAAACTGTTGTTGTGTCAAACTCTTATTTGAAACAGTTATATTTCTTAGTTCTGAGTTCTACATGGCTATATTAAAGTGTTGAATTGAGTATTCAAAGCTTCAGCAGCTCGATCATAGGAGTTATATTTTTACAAGTTATGGTTCATATTAATTTATATCTCCACAGAAAGGGAAATTATTTCCTTTCCTTTTATTAGGAGTAGCATTTGAGAACTTCAAACCTAATAACCGTAAATATGTACAAGTTTACCTTTGAAATAAACAGATAGAAGGAATTTGACTTAAAGCAACCCTTCACTGAACTGTTGTTATAATTCGACAGGTGTACTGTTTAATGTTTCAAAGTGTTGTTCTGTTTCACTTGTGAAGGCCCCCCAGTTGGCTGTCTTATAATTAGTGCATGTATGTCTGGGCCCAGCTGGGGTGATTCTGGTTTTGGTAGTGATGATGATTGGGAGGTGGTCAGAGCCAGGGGTTTTGACCACTCTCCAGGATGCTGTGGGGGTGAAGTTTGGGGAGCAAAAGGTGATATCTGGAGATGATGGAAGGAAGAGGGCTTGGTGTGGGATGTGGATATGTTGATGGAGATTGTTGAGTATGAAAATATTATCTGTTTGGGATTGTAGTATCAGCCCTTTGTCAGTGTCAGGGTTGTTGACATGCCAGGCTGATGCCTTGGCATTGAAATCACCACCCAGGATGATGTTGGGTATGTTAGTGATGTGGTGTATTTGTGGAGAGTAATTGTATGGTACTGTGGGGGACAATTGGGGGGGAATGTATGTACAGTATTAGCGATTGTTATGTGTGATTTGTTACCAGTGCATATTTTAGTTGATTGTATTTCTGTTGTGGTGTTATGTAGGGGGAGAAGTGACTTTGTGTGTGCACTGGTATCTGAAAAGTTGATGGATTTGTGTGCCAGGATGATGAGTCCACTGCTACCACCATCAGCCCGGTCTTGTCGAATGGTGGTGAAATTATGAAATGTAGGTGTTTTTTGTGTTCTGTTTAGTTTTGTTTCTTGTAAGATGGCAATGTGTATGTTATGTTGTTTGGTGAATTGTGTGAGTTCTTGTTTTTTGGTGTTTATCCATCCATCGCCAGACGCCTCAATCCCGTTTGGGGTGGCCACAAACAAATCGCCTCCAAGTCGCCCTGACCCCCGCCATTTCACCCCCCTGCTCCCAACTTACACCTCTCCTCTCTCATATACCTCTCCACCCCATCCCTCCATCTCATCCTCGGCCTCCCCCTCCCTCTTCCCCCCTCCACCTCACTCACATACACTCTCTTCTTCAGTCTTTCACCCTCCATCCTCTCCACATGGCCAAACCACCTCAGTGTGTTCCTCATAACGCTTCCTATCACATCCACATCCACACCACAACGCTCCTTTATATCCTCATTCGTCATCCTGTCTCTCCATGTGACTCCACAGGCTCCTCTTAAATAACTCATTTCCACTGCTCTCACTCTTGACTTGTGTCCTTCCAACAACGTCCAAGCTTCACTTCTGTACGTTAGAGTTGGTATCACAATACTGTCATGTAGTAACTTTTTCACTTCCATGCTCACTTCCCTGTTTCTTATCACTGCTTTCAAAGAACCAGCAACCTTTCTTCCCTGCTGTACCCTTTCAAGCACTTCACCCTCCAAACCTCCATCCTTACTCATCACACTACCCAAGTACTTAAACGTACTCACATTTTCCAATTCCTCACCATCCAACCTTGCTGTACATTCACTGACTTCACCTCTCTCACCCTTTAGATTCCGTTTCTTACACACTCTCCCAAACTCATCCACCAAGCCTTGCAGCTCCCCTTCGTCTTCACTCAACAACACAGTATCATCTGCAAACAACAGTACAGGGAGTTTCCAAACACTATCCTCTCTCACCAGGGCCACTCCAACATCCACTACCCTGCCTTCTACCTCTTTTATTACCCCATCCATGTACAGATTGAACAACCATGGAGACATGACACATCCCTGTTTCAACCCAACTTTCAAAGAGAAAAATTCACTTAGTTCACCATCCACACGCACTGCAGCCTTCGCACCATCGTACATACTCTTCACAGCATTCAACAACTTCCCATCTACTATATATATTCTTAACACTTTCCACTTTGGTGTTTATGCCATCTATATTTATTTGAAGAATGTTTATGTTGTGTGTACAGTGTGTGTTGGGTGCTGCAGCGCAGGAGGGAGGTGGGGGTGTGGGTGGAGGGGAAGGGGTAGAAAATGGTTGTGATGGAGGTAAGGGTTGGGGGTAAATTAGATTGGGTTGGAATGGGAGGGGTTGGGGGATTGGATGGTGTGGGAAGGTTCAGTGGGTTAGGCCAAGGAGGTTTGGAGGAAGTAGGAGTGGGGTTGGTGGGGGGGTTAGTGGGTGGGGGGAAGGAGCATAAGGAGCAGGTCCAGGTGTTTGTGTAACTTATTATTTTCTGGATGCAAGTGTTGTGCAGGTGTAATGGGTCCAATTCTTGCAGGAATTCCACTGAACTGAACCCTTTATCTGTTGGCTTGAAGTGATAGTTTTTGAGCATGTTGGACATGTATTTGTTGGCAGGTCCTGGATTGCTCTCAATGTCCCCGGCTAGAAGAAGTCTTCGAGAAATGACCACTGGGGAGTCGTTTCTCGGTGTAGAAAAAATGGTGTTGTTGTGTGTGTTGTGTTGAGAGATGTGATCCTTTTTCCGGGAGACCGAAGCCACTTCCAGGTTCTTTGGCCCCATGAGGGGCCGGGGAGGTTTACGGTGGTTTGACCCCCATGCTGTCCTCCTCCTCTGCTTTGACAGCTTTTGGGGGGTAGACCCACAGAGAAGATGCCACTGCTCCAGGTCCAGTTCAGTGGGGTTAGGGAGGGTGTCCTTTACTGTAAAGCATAAAATACCCCCAAAGCCCCTGTCACAAACCTGTAGTGGTATTCTATTTGGGAGTATCTCTGCATTGAGTGGCAAGCCAAATGATTTCCTGTGAACCAGGAAATCATCTGATACGCTGCATGGTAACCTTATAACAAGCCAACACATGTGTCATACATGCCAGCAAGTGGGTTGGCAGAGAGTTAGTTCCCCTCCCCGGAAAACAACTACCTAAAAATACAAAGAAGAAGCATCGGACCAGGTCTGACCAACAGGTGACGACTAACTACCGAGCAAAGGACATGGTACGGATTATGACTTTTAATGAAAGGGGTGTGTTTGGTGGGGTGAGATAGATAGAGATTGTCCAGGTGCTTGATGGTGCAAAAGTAGACATATGTGAATTAACTGACACTAAATGGAGGGTTGAGAGATTGGGAATATGGATGGGATATATGCGCGGGAATAGGTGAGAATGAGAGAACAAAAGATGGAGTATGTATTGTTGTGTGCAACAGATGGAAGAAGAATACAAGAGAGTATTGTTCAGTTGGTTCAAGGATTGTGTGGATAAGTTTGAAAGTAGGATTACAAATGTGGGCGATTGTGTGTGTGTGTGTGTGTGTGTGTGTGTGTGTGTGTGTGTGTACCAAAGCAAGATTGTGAAAGCAGAGTGAAAGAAGAGTTTTGGGCAAATGTGGAAGTGTGAATGGAAAAGTTTGGGAGGTATGAGACAGTGTTTGTGATTGGCGATATGAGTGGAAAAGTAGGGAATGTGAAGATGTATTGGGGTGCAGTTTGACCATACACCTTGTCCTAGTTCCCTTCTCAAACTAAATTCCAAAAAATGCTACGTGTTTGACTGGGGAACTCTTGGCCTAGGTTAACCCCCATTTTAAATTCAGAAGCTCTGCTCCAGAGTAACCACCTGGGTATTCATAGACAAGCTGAGTAGGTAATATGAATTAAACTCAACGTGAGTTTTCTTTTCTTATTAACTCTAACTTGGGGACTTTAAAAAATACAAGGAGTTTTGAGTTAAGTGTGAGGTAGCACCATAAATCACTAAGTCAAGTATCACTTATCCATTCTTTTCAGGTTGTCTCCATCAGTCCTCTGGCCTGATCTCCCCTGGCAGTCTGCACCTGGGGCCTGTCAGGTAGGTCTGAGTCCAAGCCTTCAAAGTCCATTCCAGACTTGAAACTCAAAACCCATTCCCATAAATCCAACATATTTCTTATACTGATTATGGTCTAATTTAAACTAACTGTGCTTTGGATATCTGTCTATCTATTGCCAGACACCTCAATCCCGCAAGGGGTGGCCACAAACAAATCGCCTCCATGTTGCTCTGTCCTCTGCCATTTTGCTCCCCTGCTCCCAGCTCATGCCTCCTTCTCTCATATACCCCTCCACTCCATCCCTCCATCTCATCCATGGCCTACCCCTCCACCTCACGCACATACACCCCCGTCATTAGTCTATCACTCTCCCTCTTCTCCACATGGCCAAACCACCTCAGTGTATTTCTCCTAATGCTTTCTGTCACATCCACATCCACACCACAATGTGCCCTCACTTCCTCATTTGGCAGTCTCTCTCTCCATGTAGCTCCACTTGCTTCTCTCAGACAACTCATTTCCACTGCTTTCACTCTTGACTTGCATCCCGCCAATAAGGTCCAAGCTTCGCTTCCATACATTACAGTTGGTATCACAATACTGTCATGAAGCAACTTTTTCACTTCCATGCACATATCCTAGTTTCTTATCACTGCTTTCAGAGAACCAGCAACCTTTTTTCCTTGCTGCACCCTTTCAAGCACTTCACCCTCAAAATTTCCATCCTTACTCATCACACTACCCAGGTATCTAAATTCACTCACATTTTCCATTTCCTCCTCACCCAGCCTCACTGTACATTCAGTGACTTCATTTCTCTCGAAGACCATAACTTTACTCTTCCCAACATTCACCTTTAGATTCCGTTTCTTACACACTCTCCCAGACTCATTCACCAAGCCTTGCAGTTCCCCTTCGTCTTCACTTCTGCAAACAACAATACAGGAAGTTTCCAAATGATTCTCTCTCTCTCATTAGGGTTGCTCCAACATCCACTACTCTGCCTTGTAATTCTTTTATAACCACATCCATGTACAGGTTGAACAACCATGGAGACATGACACATCCCAGTTTCAATCCAACATTCATACAAAAAAAATCACTCGGTTCGCTATCCACACGCACTGCAGCCATAGCATCCTCATACATACTCTTCACGACATTCAGCAACTTCCCATGTACTCCATATATTCTTAATATTTTCCATATTCCTTGTCTGTCCACTCTGTCATATGCTTTCTCCAAATCTGTGAAGGCATGCAACATTCTCTTCTCTAGGAACTTTTCCATGAGAGACCTAAGGATGAATATCTGATCTACACAGCCTCTTCCCTTCCTAGAACCTCCCTGTTCTTCCCAAACTATACTCGATTTTTTTCCAGCTGATGATCCACTTTCGTGAATGTGACACCTGCGCATTCCTGCCGCATTGGTTGGCTTCAGTTTCATACCTGGAGTATCATATTTACAAAAAACATTTGTACCTTACAATCCAATTCTTATAAATGCTGTTTTGCATTGTCATTGTACTATACAAACAGACATGAAATGAGTGTGTGCTTCACCCAAATGGACAATGAATTTGAGGAAGTTGTGGTAACCATATAACCAAACCATACGTACTCCCTACGTGTCAACAAGTGGGTTGGTGGAGGATTAGTGCCCCTCCCTGTAAAACAAATAACTCAGAGTCAAATGGCCACCCCTTACGGGATTGTGGCGTCTGGCAATAGATAGATAGGTAGAATAGAATTTGAATGTAAATTTTTGTTGTTGTAATTGGTACAGAGTTGTTGCAGCTCCCTATATTAAAAAAAATGACTTTATTATGGATCACACCTACTCCATTGCTTCGATACCTCCGCCCATACTATCCGTAAGTATATATATTTATTTATTTATTAGAGATGCAACAACTCTGTACCCTTTACAACACTAAATATTTCATTTCAAATTCAGCTTTCTCAAATTCATTGTCCGTTTGGGTGAAGCACCGATACATACTCGTTTCATGTCTGTCTGTATAGTACAGTGACAAAAACAATTTGTTTCGTCTAGCAAGATGTCAGACTTTATTATGGATCACACTTACTCCATTGCTTCGATACCTTCGCCCATATTGTCCGTAAGTATATATGTCCATAAGTATATATATTTATTTATTAGAGGTGCAACAACTCTGTGCCTTTTACAACAAATATTTCAATTCAAATTCAACTTCCTCAAATTCATTGTCCGTTTGGATGAAACACAGATACATACTCGTTTCATGTCTCTTTGTATAGTACAGTGACAGTGCAAAACACCCTTTATGAGAATTGGAATATTAGGTACAACTGTGTTTTGTAAATAGGATACTTCATGTATGAAACTTAAACCAACCAATCACGTGGCAGGAGTG
This sequence comes from Coenobita brevimanus, assembly GCF_032717465.1. NCBI lineage: Eukaryota > Metazoa > Arthropoda > Malacostraca > Decapoda > Coenobitidae > Coenobita > Coenobita brevimanus. Next base: position 15,241,457 of record NC_137059.1, read on the forward strand.
CACAGGTGCCACATTCACAAAAGTGGATCGTCAGGTGAAAAAAAATCGAGTATAATTCCTCGTGTTATTTCCCTATCTCTGTCAATAAGTATCCTACCATATATTTTTCCTATTACACTCAGAAAACAAATGCCCCTGTGATTACCACACACATCTATTTCCCTTTTTCCTTTGTACATATACATGTCTGTTATATACACCTGCAGAAGATACTGAAAACCCACTCTTAAAAATGTTTCAGACAGTGGAAAGAATGCTGGAAAGAAGGGGCCTACTTGAGGGAGATAGTGTCCTAGCTAAACGGGTTAGCTGTTTATTTTGTAGAACCTACAGTCGGATACTTCCTGAACCGACCTTGTATAACCTACCCACCCGTTCCCTACCTGTCAACAAGTAGGTTGGTGGACGGTTATTGCCCCTCCCTGTATAGTCCAGCGGCTGAGGCCAAATTATCAGGTCAATCGTTCACTTTGTCAGGAAAGCACCAAATTTTGCACAGGTGTAGAATGGACCCATACGATCAATTTTCGAGATGGACCCCCCAGATTTGGGCCCCCTGGTGGCTGCCATCTTGGATTTCAAAATGGTTACCTAGCAACCCGTATTTTCTTCAATAACTCCAATAATATGATAAATAGAAGCAAAATTCCAATGGCTACCCCTATGTTTTCAGGGTCTGGCAATCCAGTGGGATCATTGTTGGACCTGGCAGAGGTCGTCCATCTCAAGTCCAGTATGGCTGCTGGCTGAAATTGGTCTTTTGTTATAATGCAAGGCTATAAAAGATAGATGGAAAATTTCAAAGGCAAACCCTACCTTTTCATTGGAATCATTTTCATGATCATCTGGTGTCGGTCATCTTGAAGTCCAAGATGGTGGCCCAGTTCTGTGAAGTTTATGCTTAAACACACCACCTGTATTTTCTAGGGTTAGAGATCTATCATGTAGCACAACCATTGCCAGGACTGTTTCAGTTCTGTTCTTACTGGATTTTCAAATACCCTAAATATACGTTTTTAGTAAGTTACGTCAGCTGCTGCCTCCCATATTGAAAAGAAGGTACTGCCATGAAGCTATATCACATTTTCAGTTATCTTAGTTAACTTCATTATAATTCTAATCAGGCTTAATGTTCTGAATAATTTGACTGGAAAATGATTTCAGAGCCAGCTGTTGGTAGGTATAAACATAATGAATGTAAAAAGTGAATATTGAAAACTGAAATATAAAAACCCAACTTGCTTGGCCCAAAACTGAAATATAAAAGCCCAACTTGCTTTGTCCTTTTCCACATACTGGTATATGAGAGGCCATTTCTGCAAAATTGAGTATGAAGTACATTTATACCATTTTCTTTCAGTTCAGAGACTACAAGTTCATTCTCAAGTCCACCTTACAAGACACACAAGAGTTATGTCAGTTGGTATGTTCATGTATGTGTACAGTGATTTATGGTGCTAAGTACTGTAGTTGGATCTGCGGGTGTTGGGGTCTTTGGGCAGGAGAGTTGAGTGGGATCGCTGGGTGGATTGGGGGCAGAAAGAGGTAGCGGTTGCAGCGTACCAGTTTTATCAGCTCTTGGGCGCAGGAAAGCAGAGGCATTGGCCTTTTTTCTTGCCTTCACAGGTTGTGATACCGTGTCATTCTTTGCCAACAAAGGTAAGATGACAGCCTGGAAGGCATGGGAGGTCTTTCCTGACATCACAGCCAGTTTTCATGCTCTGTCCACCAAACCTGCATCTGTCTCCAGTGAACTCCACAAACTAGAATGGTTCATGGCAGTGGTGTATGACAGGACAATGGACTTGAAGTCTGTGAATGACGTGCACAGGTTCTTATTCCCGAAGAGGGCAAGGACAATTGAACACATTCCTCTCACAGCTGATGCACCTGAGGAACATACCAAAAGAGCATGGTACCAGGCTGGACATGTTTGGGGCCAAGCTTTAGTTTCCCAACCAGAGCTCCCATCACCATCTGTCTGGGGTTGGCAGAAACGCAACAGTACTTGGCACCCTGTATGGACAAAGTTGCCTGTTGTCCAGAACACCTGCTCAGAATTAATCAGTTGCCACTGTAAAACTGCTTGCAAAGGAAACTGCAAGTACTACACGGCTAACTTGCAGTGTACGTCATTATGTGACTGCGATGGACATTGTTTTAATATCAGAATTTCATCAAAAAGACATGCATTAGATGTTTGCCATTGCATCAGAGTTATATCGGAAATGGGCTTCAGCAGGTAGCCACCTTGAATTCCAAGATGGCCGACCTTCCACATCGGACAGTGATTCCATTGGATTGCCAGACCCTGAAAACATAGGGTTAGTCATTGGAATTGTTTCTGTCTATCATAGTATTGGAGTTATTGAAGAAAATGGGGTTCTAAGGCGACCATCTTGAAATCCAAGATGGCCGACCTTTGCCGGGTCAGAAAAATCATTCCATTCAAGTGGCAGACCCTAAAAACCTAGGGTTAGCCATTGGAATTATGTTTCTGTCTATCATATTATTGGAGTAATTGAAGAAAATATGGGTTGAAAGGCAGCCATTTTGAAATCCAAGATGGTGATCATCAGGGGTCCAAGATTCTGGAGGTCCATCTCAAAAAATGATTGTCTGGGTCCCTTCTACAACTGTGCAAAATTTGGTGTTTTCCTGAAAAAGTGAACGATTGTTTGCCTTATCCGCTGGACTAGTAAAACCACTAACTCAGAGACAAACGGCCACCCCTTATGGGTTTATGGTTTGGCTCTAGATAGATATAGGGGGTAGGGTGGCTCAGTGGTAGAGTGTCGAACTTGGGACCAGGGGTCTTTAGTTCAAACCACGCCCGGTAGCTGCCATGCCAGGAGGGGTAGCACCCTCTTTTTACCTAGCAGGGCTATATGATCTAGTGAGGTCTAGCTTGGAGGAACATTTTCCCTTTTCTAGATCGATAGATAGACACACCTGTCATTGTTTCTTAATTTTGCATCATCCCTTAACTACCTGGAAGTCATCACTATCATCATAGCTTGGTCTCATCCTTGACCACTCTTGTTTCTAAATTACCTGCCATGCCTAACACTTCTGCTGCCACTTACTCTGCCATACCAGCCTCACTTTCCCACTCATATAACCAGTCCTTTACATTAATAACCTCACTCTTTCTTCAAATTTCTCTACTAAGCTTACCTGCTGAAATGCAAATTATTATTATTTTCTTAAGGACTAGATACATGCAAAATGAGGGCTCACTGGGCAGTGTTTTTAAATTCATAGAGATTCTTGTCTAATGGCAGCTCTTGTTGCAGGTCCACAGCTGAAATTAACTCTGCAAAGCACACCTAAGCAATGTGGTCATCAGAGAGCCACCTGAGTAAAATATACATGGTAAAGTGTCGACATTATATAGGCACATGTTGCGTTGTCTCAGTACAGTACTGTACATCCTACATGAGGTGCCTCTTCCAAATATATGTGGCTTATACTCTCTCTTCATAATATCTTTCATTGTAAGAAGTGTGAATCACTGGATGAGTGGTAGGAGTTGATCCAGGATCATTTAGCTGTTGTGATATCCTTTGTATTTACTGCTGTACAACCACTGCATAGACACTGGATAAGGACTGGTAAAATAAGGAACCCAGTGGTATTTTAGACTCCATTAATAGCTTAAAACTCAGCAGTGAACTATTTATTTGAAAATATGGTTACATAGTACTTGCAAGTGCAGAAGCAGTTATTGTTCAGTAATAATGACCTTTGTATCAGCAGTATTGTTCAGTGGAGACTAATTTATGGCAGGAATTAAGAGAATTTGGGGGAATCTTATGACAGGGTGATAAAGGAAGAACCAGATGTAAAGATATATAGAGTCTGAGGTGGGTGACAAAATAGTGTAGGTGGCAAAAGATGAACCAGATGTAAATTTGAGTATGAGGTGGATGACAATATAATGGAAGTGGTAAAGGAAGAACCAGGTCCAAAGTTACAGTGTGAAGTGCATAACAGAATAATGGAAGTGGTAAAGGAAGAAACAGATGTAAAGCTAGAGTGTGAGGTGGATGACAAAATAATGGAAGTGGTAAAGGAAGAAACAGAGCCAGAGTGTGAGGTGGGTGACAAAATAATGGAGGTGGTAAAGGAAGAACCAGATGTAAAGTTAGAGTGTGAGATGGGTGAGAAAATAATGGAAGTGGTAAAGGAAGAATCAGTTGTACAGTCAGAGTGTGAGGTGGGTGACAAAATGTTCCTCAGTGACAATGAGACTGTCCTGGATGCAGTGTCCTCAGATGAAGTTAAGCAATTCAGATGTTTGGAGTGTGATAAAACGTTTCCTTTTAAGAAAAGTCTTAAACGACATGCAGTTGTTCATTCAGGAGTGAAGAATTTCAAGTGTGATGAATGTGGTAAACGATTTGCACAGAAGTTTGGTCTCACTCAGCACCTATTAATTCATTCAGGAGTGAAGAATTTCAAGTGTGATGAATGTGGTAAACGATTTGCACAGAAGTCTGGCCTCACTCAGCACCTATTATTTCATTCAGGAGTGAAGAATTTCAAGTGTGATGAATGTGGTAAACGATTTGCACAGAGGGGTGGCCTCACTCAGCACCTATTAAGTCATTCAGGAGTGAAGAATTTCAAGTGTGATGAATGTGGTAAACGATTTGCACAGAAGGATGGTCTCACTCAGCACCTATTAAGTCATTCAGGAGTGAAGAATTTCAAGTGTGATGAATGTGGTAAACTATTTGCACATAAGAGTATTCTCACCAAACACCTATTAATTCATTCAGGAGTGAAGAATTTCAAGTGCAATGAATGTGGTAAACTATTTGCACGTAAGTGTAGTCTCACCAAACACCTATCAATTCATTCAGGAGTGAAGAAGTTCAAGTGCAATGAATGTGGTAAACTATTTGCACAAAAGTGTAGTCTCACCAAACACCTATCAATTCATTCAGGAGTGAAGAAGTTCAAGTGCAATGAATGTGGTAAGCATTTTGGTATGAAAAGTATTCTTACTAAACACCTTTTAAATCATTCTGTAGGGAAGAGTTTCTAGTGTGCTTAATGTGGTAAACAGATGACTCAGTTGATGTCATGCAACACTGTTTAATTCATTAAGGAATGAAGAAATTCAAGTGTAATGAATGGGGTAAACAGTTTTATTATAGGTTCTTTCCAGTATCAGTTCAGGAGTGAAAAAATTTCAAATGTCATGACTGGAAAGCTGTGTAGAAAAATAAAAATTCTTATTCACTTGACAACTGACAGTTCATTCGGGTGTGGAAACAATTATATAGTTATGATATATGTGGCCATATGGAGAGGGTGGAGAGTGAGAGACTGATGAGGAGAGTATATGTGAGTGAGGTGGAGGGGGAGAGAGGGAGGGGGAGGCCGAGGATGAGATGGAAGGACAGAGTGGAGAGCTATATGAGGGAGGGAGGTGTGAGCTGGGAGCAGGGCAGTGAAATGGCAGGGGACAGGGTGACATGGAGATGATTTGTTTGTGGCCACCCTGTATGGGATTAAGGCTTCTGGCAATAGATAGATAAATGTGGCAAAGCTTGAAGAAGAAATTAGGCTTTAACCAGGCATCCCCCCTGTTTCCTTGCTCGCTGTTGTCGTGGGAAGGCTTCAGAGACGTCGATTGGGTCTTGACGAGTGGTGGAGCTATGGTGGGGTCTCTGCTCTGCGCCCTCCCCTCTCCTTGGGTCCCTGTCACTGTCTCAACCAATTTTGCAAGGCTCTTTTTCTTATTTTATTGCTTTTTCCTTCCTTTTCCCCTGTCATCACCAAATAGTGGAGGCCTTTAGTTATGATACTAGTCTCAGCCCCTTTTGTCATTTCGGGCAAGACTGCTTCCTCCCCACGTGTTTGCCGTACATGGTAACCTGTATATTGCTTGCGCCCCTCAATTTGGGAGTTGAGTTCACCATGAGGCAGGGTGCAGTTCCCTGCCATGGGCAACACGCTCCTTTAGTAGGTGGGTTGGCATAAGACAGGCGGTCCAATGTGGACTTGCTGGACAGATCGGCTGGCCATGTGTTTGCTCAGTCAACCTTGGCTAGGGTCAAGCAGGCCCTGTTTGATGGGCACCGCATTGGCCCATAGCTGCCACTCCACACCAAACCGTGTCCGCGTGTACCACTCCCGCTATCCCTGGGGCTGTTGGGTGAGTTGGACCCAACATTAGCCTCCCCTCATTGGGCTCTGTGGTGGGTGGGGGGGGTGAAGTCTACCAATTCACATTATATAGATACAGTTACTTCTCATCTGATTATGGTGACGACCCAGGACTCCCTTTTGACTGTGGCCTCAACTTCTTCCCCTTCCCCTACACATTCGGTTACATTAAACACCCCATCCTTCCCGCCTACTGTGTCTTCCACTCCTCCAGCTTCTGCTCTGTCTACTTCAGTCAGTCCTTCTACTATTGTCACACTTCATCCTTACCTTTCTCCTTCACCTCCTGTCTCTAATCCTTCTGTGTCCTCTGTCTTCCTCTCCCGACCTCGTCCTTCTTCCTGTGTACCTGCCTCGTCCCTCACCTCCTCAATTTTCGGTTCACAGACATGGTCAAAATTGTCAGTGTCCATGATACGACCAATGACCTCTCGCTCCACCTCTCTCTACTTTGACAAGTAGGCAGGGATGTCACCTTCTTGGCCTGTCCGAATGGTTCCCGCCTCCTTGTTGTTCACAGTGCTGCCCAAGCCGAGAAAGTGACGTCCCTGGTCAACAATGCAGGACAACCCATCTTCGTGTCCTTAGGCATCCAGCTCAATTCTGCCACTGGCACCATCCGTTTACCATCTTCGATGTCTTTTGGCCAGAGGGCTTTCACAGATTGCTCTAATGACATTGAGCTAATCCTTTCAGAACAGCTTCATCCAATATGTTCAGTCCATTGTTATGCAACTCCTCCTTGTGGACGACGCCAAGAGCCTGCTAATATTGTAAAAATAGTTTTTGCCTTTAGCGATCTGCCCCCCACAGTCATCATTGGAGGCACTGTTCTCCAAGTATGTGAGTATATTCCATCTCCTTACCAGTGCACATCTTGTTGGCGCTTTGGTCATCCAGCCAAATACTGCCGATCATCTGCAGTCTGCGCTAGCTGTGCACTGGCCAGTCATACCACCTCAGAATGCATTTCCACCAGCCGATGCTGCCCTAACTGTCAGGGTAGCCATTCTGCCACCTACCAACAATGTCCCGTCTACCTCTTCAAAGCAGAAGTGTCCAACGTCCGCTGGAAAACTGGCCTCTCCCTTCGTGAGGCTCGTTGCAGAGTTCGGGGCCTCGGTCACCATCCTAACGTTACCTATGTACGTGTAGCTCGTTCTCCTCCCATAGTAACTTCTAGTACCAGAACTATTTCATCTTCCCCTTCTACACCTGTCTCTGTATCTGCTGCCCCTTCTTCCTCTCCTCCCACCTCTCGTCTTCCCACCTCTCACTCTGTCCCTACCCCTATGACTGTTGTCTCCTCTTCCCTTCCTCCTAGTACTCCTATTTCCACCTCTCCCTCCTCTCTACCTAACCCCCCCTCCACCTCAGTCTTTCCTTTACAGACTCCTCTTGATCCTGTCTCTAATTCTTTCTCTGTTTTAGATTCCTCAACCCCTGCTTCCTCTCCATCCCCTTCCTTACCTGTTCCTTCTCTTTGTCCATCCCCCCATTCCCAACCACATCTCTCCTCTCGCTCCTTCAGTTCTGTTTCTCATACTGGCCGTTTGGCGCCTCTGGCCCAACTTCCTGTCTGACCCCCATCCTCCTCTGGTGGTAAGCACAGACTACCCATCATGTTGGAATGTAAATCTCTCTTGCCCATCCTCCTACTTCTCCGGCTCGTAAAGTTCGCGCGACGAATACCTGCCCCTCTCGATCGATACACTCTGCCGCGTCGAAGTCCACATCTCAGCAGTCTCCTCAGTCATGTCTCTGGACTGCCTTACCACCGGCTGATTGTAATGCAAAACCCTCTGGTGATGACGACAGTGAAACCATCCCCAAGATTATGGATTACATTTTAACTTCTACGCCATATTCAGTAGACAGTGCTGTACCCTCTCTGTTGAAGTTCATCCTGTACTGCCTGATCTCCCTCCTACTCCTCTCCTTCCTTCATTTCCCCCTCCTTCACCTTCTGTCCCCTCCCCCTCTCTGCCCCCCTCCTTTTCCAGTTCTTCCAATACTCCTTCCCCTCTATCTCTCCCCATGCCTCCAGGCTGTGGTGGCCGTCCTGCTTGTCCACCACTTCCACCTTCTGCCCCCATTCCTACCATCCTAATGACTCGGCAATATATGTTACTATTCCGCATTATATTTTACTTAAGGATGGAAGTTTGGAGGGTGAGGTGCTTGAAAGGGTACAGCAGGGAAGAAAGGTTGCTGGTTCCATGAAAGCAGTGATAAGAAACAGGGAAGTGAGCATGGAAGTGAAAAAGTTATTATATGACAGTATTGTGATACCAACTCTAACGTATGGAAGTGAAGCTTGGACGTTGTTGGAGGGGCATAAGTCAAGAGTGAGAGCAGTGGAAATGAGTTATTTGAGAGGAGCCTGTGGAGTCACATGGAGAGATAGACTGACACATGAGGAAGTGAAGGAGCGTTGTGGTGTGGATGTGGATGTGATAGGAAGTGTTAGGAGAAACACACTGAGGTGGTTTGGCCATGTGGAGAGGATGGAGAGTGAGAAACTAATGAGAAGAGTGTATGTAAGTGAGGTGGAGGGTGAGAGAGGGAGGGGAAGGCCAAGGATGAGATGGAGGGATGGAGTGGAGAGAGATATGAGAGAGGGGTGTGTGAATTGGGAGCAGGGCAGTGGAATGGTGGGGGACAAGGCAATATGGAGGCGATTTGTTTGTGGCCACCCCATAAGGGATTAAGGCGTCTGGCAATAGATAGAGAGATAGTAATATATTTTACTTCCTGTATACCACGTTGAGTACACCGCTTCCCGTCCGATCAGCGAAGTTAAGCAACGTTGGGTCTGGTTAGTACTTGGATGGGTGACTGCCTGGGAACACCAGATGCTGTTGGCATCCCTATGTGTCAAAGTGGGGTTGGTGGAGGATTAGTGCCCCTCCCTGTAAAACAATTAACTCTAAGCCGTTGGCCACCCCGTTTGGGATACATGGTGTCTGGCAATGGATGGATGGATGGATGGATTGATCTTTTACTTCCTGTGTATTATATTTTATCTTTAGTATTAATTTCCTTTTATCTTTCCTAGATTCTATTTTTCTGTTAGGTTTCACTTTTATTTGGTGTTTTAAGGTTTTAGTATGTCTATTTTACAATGGAGCATACGCAGTTTTACAACCCTTCACAATGACCTTCGCTATCTTCTTTCAGTTCACTATCCGTCCTTAGTCTGTTTACAAGAACCCCGATTGTCTTCCCCTTTGGTACCTATACCCGGCTATTGTTTCTTGTTCTCTCCTGCTTCTCTTTCAGATTCAGCTATCCTAGTCCACCATACAGTTCCTCTTGAACGTCTGTCCATTAACGCCACTGTTCCATGTCATTTTATTTGTGTTTTTCTCAGACGTTCGATTACGGTGGTTTCTATTATTTCTATCCCTTCCAGCGTATTGATTTCTTTGCCTTATCTCTTTTATTATCCCAGTTACCCATCCCAATTTTATTGGGAGATTTTAACAGTCGTCATGCATTATGGGGCGATGCCATTACTAATTTGCGTGGCCTCAACCTTGAGTCTTTTATTTTTAATAATGATAAATCCTTGTTGAATACAGGAACTTCGATGCATTTTGATGCTAAAACTCGTACTTTCTTCTGTTTGGATCTCTCCTTGTGCTCCCCTTCTCTTTAGATTTCCATTGGTCTGTTCTTTCGGACGTTGTATATAGTGATCACTTTCCTATCAAACTTACTCTTACTACATATTGTCCGGTAATCAGACCCTCTCGATGGAGTTTTCCGAAAGCTGGCTGGCTGTCATTTACTTCTTTAACTGTTCCTTCTATAACCCCTTCTTCCTTCTCCACTGTTTTAGATATGCTCACCTATTTTACTGTTTGAGTTCTGAGTGCAGCTTTGACTGTGATTCCTAGGTCGTCCTGTCCTTTTACTTTGAAGTGTGTGCCTTGGTGGGATTCGGATTGTACTGTGGCACTTCATGTTAAACGTGCACGTTGGAAGAGTTACGCAAACGCAACACCCCGGATGAACAGAGTGCATTTCTACTGTTTAAAAAGGTCCACGCTCTTCTTTGTAAGATTGTTAACTGGGCTAAAGGCCATAGCTGGAGATTATACGTTTCCACCGTTATTGCCAATACACCCATTGTTTCCGTTTGGAAATGTATACGCAAAATAGCTGGTAAACATCTTCCCATGCCTTCCTCTGTCCTCCACTTGGATGGGGAGTCAGTTGCAGATGTTCATCTAGTTGCTAATGGCTTAGGTCTTCATTTTAGTAATGTTAGTAGCGGCTCTCATCTCTTACCTGAATTCCGTGCCATTAAAGCTGCTACTGAATGTACGTCTGTTGTCTTCAAGCGTTGTCTAGTCAGTCATATAACACTCCATTCACGCTCCATGGATTGTCCTCTGCCCTTCGTCTTTGTAAGAACACTTGCGAGGGTCCTGATGGCATACACTATAATATGCTCCGTCACCTTTACCCCCAGGCCCTGGCCTTATTACAGTAATCACTCCAATATCCGGATCAATAGAGCCATCGGTAGGTTCGGATATTGGTTTTGTCCGGATATTGGGCCCCAGCTTATGGACTTGTACTTACGGACCCTAACACAGAGAAACACCTATACAACTCCCTCCGGACATGCATAGCACCTATTTAACACCCAAATCACACCAATAAGGCACATAAATGACTGAAATAAATGCAATAGACACATAAAATGTGGGTTTAGAAGTATGTTCATACATTAATAAACATTCTGGTACTTATGGACTCTAACCGAACCTAACCTAACCGAACCTAACCGAACTCTGAAAAACCCATTCCTACTGCACATGCATGAGGTAAGTTTAGTATGGAAAGAAGTACAGTATGACACTTTCTGGTAAGTATAGTATGGGAAAAAATACAATATGAAACATTCTGGTAAATATAGTATGGAAAATAGTACAACATGAAACATTTTGGCTACTTACAGCAAGTCCCTGGCCACCTCGATGAATAACCGCCTCCTCTCGGACTCTGACAGTAAGAACGATTTCCTGAAGCACTTGCACTACACTCTTCCTGAAGTCTTGCACTGAACTTAGTCACTAACACACAGAAGTCCGTTCTTTTCACAGTGTTCACTTTAGTCCAAATAATGTTCCATTAAATTTAAGTGTTGCACATTAACTTTTCCCAAGTTTTTTAAGTTTCCAAAGCCAAAACAAAGAAGGTTAGTTACGTTAAATTTCTTTTCTACTTAGTCTTTTCTCCCAACTTGAAAACCTTAACACAACACACCGTTTTTCACTGCACAACACTCAAAATTCCCGTGTGGTCTAGTGGAGAAGTTCTTGCTGTTTATTCACTGTCAGAGCCCGAGAGTATCACTGGCAGGCGTCCAAGGGGTGCATCGGTGGGTAGTGGTGATGGCGTACCGACTACAGAAGACTCTGAAGACAGCCGCAAACTCACGTCGAGCGGTGACTCCACTGTAGCTGATGTGCTGGGCTGTGGCTCGGAGCATGAGGGCCTGTCTTGGGAGGCAAAGTAGTGGAACCATGGCTTGGCACAGCGGGGGTCACGGGCCTAAAAAAACTGTCAAACGTTGACTGACGCAACGACCGGACGATTCTGGCGATTGATGATGCGCTGCCGGAAGCACGCACTTCCTCCACGAGTCCCAAGGGCCCCATCTCCCTGTCGCAGTCCGGGTGTTCCAGGTAGTCTAGGACGAACTCTAGATGTTCCCGGAGTGCGCTCAGCTTGGGGATGGCTGGAGTAGTGTCCTGCTGGGCGGAGTCTGCATCATCATCGCCTTCGTCGTCGGAATCTTCAAGTTCGGGACTGACACCAGCAACCGAAGACGCGATCTCGATATCAGACAACGTCTGATACCCAGGATCGCCTCGTCGTCGTCCAACCACTCACGAACATCGTCCACATCAACATCGTCGCCGTGCGTACGTAGCCGTGCATGGAAGTCATCCACGTCAAACCCTAGGAAATCGTACTCCACATCTGTTCCGAGAAGCAGACGAGACCAACCATTTTCAAGAGTTTTCACAGGGACTTCCTTCCATGCACTAGCCCAGTTGTACAGCGCAGACTTGATGTTGTAGCGGCGAAGGTTTTCCAAAGTCCGCTTGCCTCGAGTGTCACGTCCTTCCCTGCGCTCGTCCTCGTCCTCGAGAACCACCATCACCTCGTCCAGGAACTTCCGACGGTACAGGCGCTTTGTTGCCACGATCACTCCTTGGTCCATTGGTTGAATGAGAGCAGTCGTATTAGGTGGCAGAAACATGCACCTAATACGGCCATTCTCAGCAACCAAGTCCTTGTCGCACGGGTGGGCAGGTGCATTGTCGAGGAGAAGGAGAGCCTTTACCTGGTCGCGAGGAATTCCCAGTGTCTTAGTCTGGTAATGTATGACCTCCTTGACGAAGTGATGGTGAAACCAGTCTTTTAAAATCACAGCAGAGAACCAAGCTTTCAAAGAATGGTACCATACGACAGGAAGGACATCCATCACCCCACGAAGGCACCGAGGCTGCTTTGCACGGCCAACAATAACGGGCTTAAGCCGGTGCATGCCGTTAGCATTGGCACAACACAAAGCAGATATCCGTTCCTTAAGCTTGCGGCCAGGTACACGCTTCTCCGTCTCATCGGCGAGAGTGTTCGTTGGCACCGAGCGATAGAATAGGCCAGTTTCGTCAGCGTTATAGACTTGACCGAGAGTGAGGCCCTCCCTGTCGATCAAGCCTTCACCTTGTGCCGAAACTCGTCCACTCATCCTCGTTAGCGTCCAATGCTTAGCCATGTGCTTTACGGTTAGTAAGGCCATGTCGCAACTTGAACGCGAAGAGCCAACCCTCGGATGCCTTGAAGTCTAGGGCGTCGTGAAGCCTTGCAAACTTCTCAGCAGCAGCCTTCAGCTCCGTTCCACGTACCATCACACCAGCTGCACGTTGCTGTCGATACAAAATCAACGTGGAGCGGTCGATCTCTGCATACTTGGGAGTAAACATAACCTTCCTCTCCACGTTGCGTTTGCTTCTCGACGAAGTCAGCCGTGTACTGCATGAGCTTGTCTCGGGAACGCTTGATATCAAACAAAGTCGACCGGGCCAGGTTGAACTCGCGGAGAATGCGAGAGGAAGACCAACCCGCATCAACCTTCTCTCAATATCTCCCGTTTCTTCTCCAGAGTCAACACCACTCTCTTCCTTTTCTCAGGAGGCGGGGCCATCATCACACACACTAAGAGTAGGGCAGAGAGCAGCAGGAGGCCTTGCAGCAAGTACGGCACCACCACAAAAGCGAGCACGTGGGCAGCCATGACGAACAGCGCAGGTCCAGTCGCGGTGAGAGACAGGCGGGAAGTGGGGATGATGCAGCGGCGCTCTATCGGACGTCGGAGGAATGACGAACCAAAACAATGCTCTCACGCTGAGCGCGGCAAGTTCAAATTACGGACGGCAAAAAATCGGTTTTTTTTCCAATTTTTTTGGATTTTCGGACCATTTTGGGAATGTTTGATCCCAGGACGATAAGGTTCGGTTAGTGGGGATGTTCGGTTATTGGGCGTCCGGATATTAGAGTGATTACTGTATTAGCTATTTATAATCATATCTGGACAAAGTTGTTTTTCCTCTTTTCGTAATGCTGTCATTCTCCCATTTCTTAAACTGGGAAAGCAAGGCCATGCCCCTCAAGATTATTTCCCCATTGCTCTTACTAGCTGTCTTTGCAAATTGTTTGAGCGTATGATAAATCATCGTCTTATGTGGCTCCTGGAATCCAAGCAGCTTTTGTCCTCTTCACAGTTTGGTTTTCAAAAAGCTCGCGGCACCTTAACTTCCCACCTAAATCTAGAGACTTATATCCGTTCAGCCTTTGCCATTCGGCAATCTGTTGTTGCAGTGTTCTTTGAACTTAAGAAGGCTTATGACACAGCCTGGCACTACCATATTTTACACACAGTTTGTTCTTGTGGTATTGATGGTAACCTTGGTGTTTTCTTAAAGAATTTTCTGTCAGCTCGTTTTTTTAGAGTTTGTGTTCAGCATACTTATTCAGATCCATTCCCACAATATGAAGGTGTTCCCCAAGGCAGTGTTCTGAGCACTACTCTTTTTTTTTATTGGCAATTAATGAGCTCTTTTCTTGTCTCCCAGTTGGTGTTCGCTCTTCTTTATATATTGATGATTTTGCAATATATGCTTCAGATTGTGATATCTTTGCCCTTGGTGATCTTATGCAGTGTGCAGTTTCTGCTGCCTCAGAATGGGCTACTTCTCATGGCTTTTGGTTCTCTCCTGTTAAGTCTCATGCTATTAAGTTTACTCGTTCTCATCTTATTTCTCAACCACCTCATTTTCTCTGTGGCTCTCCTCTTCCATACAAAACCTCCACTTCCTTGTGTGGCCTTCTTTCTGACTCCCGTCTTACTTGGAAGGATCATATTGTCTCCTTGAAAATCTCAGCCTTGCAACGCCTCCATCTCTTACAAACGTTGTCTCACGTGTCGTGGGCGCTGATCGGACTACTTTCCTTCGTCTCTGTATTGTTTTCGTTCTCTCCAAACTTGACTATGCTTGCCAAGTTTATTCTTCTGCTTCAGACACCGTCCTCCAACAACTTGATTCTGTGCATCATCACGGGTTGCGTCTGGCTCTTGGAGCTTTTAAGCCTTCCCCAGCTGAGAGTCTGGATGCTGAATCAGGAGTTCCATCACTCTTCTGCGGTCATCCTCTACTTTCTCTTTGTGCCTACGCTAAGTTGCACTGTTTTCCTCATACCCCTTCTCTACTTCCTCCCAGTCCTGACTTAGACATGTTTTCCACTCCTAGGACCAAGCCACCTTTAGCAGTTCGAGCTTTTACTCTCCTCTCACACACCTTCCTTACTGTAAGTAATGTTTTCTCTTTCCGCACATGTCTTTTTCCTCCGTGGCTACTTCCACGACCCCATGTTTGACCTTCCATTTTCCCTTATAGCAGGTCCAATTCTTCTTCATTCATTCTCCGTTCCCAGTTTTCAGACTATTTCTCCCACCTTTCCTCTGTAGTATCTATGTACACTAATGGTTCAAAAACCCCTGCAGGTGTTGGATTCGCGATTCCCTTTCCTAACACCGTTTATCATTTCAGCCCTCCTATTTGTGCAAGTGTTTTAACAGCGGAGTTATATGCCCTCTTGTTTGCATTGCGGTATATTTGTCGTGCCTCCTCACCCTCATTTGTGATATTCTCTGATTCATATAGTGCTCTGTCCCTTCTTCAGTCACCCTCTACTTCTTACCCTGTAGTCCTTCGTATCTTGGATTGGTTGTTGTGTATCTCCTCTCGTTGTAAAACAGTCCAGTTTTGTTGGGTCCCAGGACATGTGGGCATCATGGACAATGAACGTGCTGATCAGTTGGCTTGCATGGCTGTTAACAGGCATGTCTCTCCTTCCTTCCTCATTCCAGTCTCTGACTTTCTTCCTGCCCCATCTTCCCTCCTTCAACACCGGTGGCAGTCTTGTTGGGACTCTGTCACTAATAATAAACTACGTGCTGTTAAACCCTTTATTTCCCCCTGGTTGACCCCTTGCCACCGTAATAGGAGGTGGGAGACTGCTTTAGCTCGTCTTAGAATTGGTCATACTAGACTTACCCACTTGTATTTGATGTCTGGTGGTCACCCTCCCCTTTGTACTTGTTGCAATACCATTCTTTCTGTACGGCATATATTCCTTGATTGTCCTCTTTACACTCTACAGTGACGTATTTCATTTCCTTTTTGTCTCACCTCCAACGTCCCCTGCTTCTTGCAGACTTTCTCCGAGAATCACCATATTTTTCCTTCCATAATATCATGTCCTTCCTTACCTCTATTGGTCTTCTTTCTGACATCTGATTCCATTCCTTACATCAGTAGCCCCATCTGTAATATAATATATTTCTCGCATTGACCCATTGCTTTCACGACGCCATGTCTGTGCTCCCGACCCACCCAGCGTACACGTCATGTTGCCAGTGATCTGGCTTTGCGCTGGATTTTGGCACAAGGTTCTTATTGTTCTTCTTCTTTAACCAGGCATGGTGCCATTCACTAACAAGTGAGAGAGAAGACATGTGTTATCTCTTGGGCAGGTTTGAGAGTGTAATGGAAAATTTTAAAAAGTAGGTTGTAGGAAAAAAAAAAAATTGAGTGCTTTGGTCTACAATGCCCCTTTAGCTACTGTTGGTACTTGTGGCAGGCCACCCCTCATGCATCGTGTCATATGATCTACTGAGCCAAGACATTATTAACCATGAGTGATATAATAATGTGAAACTCTAGATACAGTAACCCCTCAATATACCGAACCCTTTCCATGAATTTCAGTTTTAACGACCACCTTGAGATGGCTGAACATTATGTTCTTTTAATGAACACTGTTTGGTAAAAGAATGGACGTGCAGGAAATACCCACCAGGGTTGGGTTCCCTCCCCCCCCACACACTGTGTGTGTGTATTAAAAACATGTTTAATGTCCTTGCAGCTGTTCTGTACTATTTGCATTGCTATACTTTATTATGTAATACAGTATTTAGTGTAATGTAACAGTTAATGTACAGTGAGTTTACCTACACTTTTGCTGTAAATACTGATCAACCAGTGTACAGTAGTGTAAAGGCAGTGTACAGTATAGTGCAGGATTGTGGTGGTTATCAGTGACTATCTGTGCCAGTGTGGAATGCAATTTATGTTTAATGTACATGCAGGTGTTTTGTACTGTTTACTTTGCTATTCTCTGGTATGTAGTATTTACTGTAATGTAGCAGGTAATGTACAGTGTCAGTTTCTTTTACCTACATTTTCCATGTAAATACTGAGTGACAAATGAACATAGATTTATCCAAGGCCTACTTCCAGTCATTATTTGCAGTGCAGTTACTTCCTGAACGGTAAGAATAAATACGTCAATTAGTAAATAGAGCATTTATTGCGAAAAAGAGCCATTTAGACCTACCTGTATCTTATTGTGTACGAGTATATGGCTGAACAATGCTGTACAATTACCGTAACAATCTTTGTTCGGTAAAAGCCACACCACCTGGGAAATTACTGAACAGCATGGTGTTCGGCTTTAACGTCAAGGGTTTGGTACCAGTTAGTTCATTATATCGAGAGTGCACTGTATTAAGAGAGGGTTATTCACTGTGATAGTTGTACAGCAGTACAGGGAATTCATTTAGTATGAAATAAACTGAGCAGCAAGGTTCACTGTATCCTGCACAACATCTGTACACAAAAATATTGTACATGTATGTATTGTTGCTCTTTATGGGCAGCAGCTTACCTTATTGCATGACATTTTATTATGGGATAATGATGTTTAAGCACATGGCAAGTGCTCCACCCTGTAGTGAGAGTAATCTTTGTTTTCACTTTACTGGAGCAGGTCTAATGGAACACAATTTTTACAGTACTTTTGCCTCAAGCTTTATTTTTGTTATGGGGGGGTACTGTAATTGCAAGATAGAGCACTAGCTGGGTGCTTAGATCACTAATGTCAAGTATCCCATGAAAAATACTGGGCAAAAATCAAGTAAGAGATGTCAGCCTTACTAGCATTAGTACATTATATGTTTGCCTTCCATTCTCTTCTGTCTTTCTTTCCTTCATTCTTTCCTTGTCCTTCTACCTACAGGTGACTTTACACTCCCTCTTCTGTCTTTCACTCCTTCATTCTTTCCACTTTCTTCAGCCTGTGGGTGACTCTACACTGAGTGACAAGCCAAATGGTTTCCTGTGCACCAGGAAACCATTTACTACGCTGGGTGGTAACCATATAACCAAATTTTGGCACCTGGTGGTTTAGTGGGTAATTATTGCGCTCCAATCGGATTGAGCCGGCGAAGATTTATATCCAAGGGGTGGTTGGGGTTGATTGCTCATGTAATTCCACTCAGGGATGAGTGAGGCTGGTCACTCATCTTAAATGTCGGGACCAACCGCCTAGCCCCGGGCTCCTACGCTCCTCATGGGGCAATGTAGGATTGGATGATGGATGGATGGTATGTATTTTTCACTGGCATGGTGAATTTTCTCACCCAAATCACCATGCACTAGGAGATATGCTGTGTAATAGGAACACCTTACATCCAGCTAAATGCATGATAATATGAAGGCATATAATCAGAGGGTATGATGGATCTAGGCAGAAAGGTAAGATATGGTAAGGTTTTAGTGGCTGTGAAAGAAAAAGACCCGGGAATCTGTTGAAAGTATATTTATTAATTCATTCATCATCTAATCCTGTGTTGCCCCATGAGGAGTGTAGGAGTCCAGGGCTAAGCAAGTTGGTCCTGACATTTAAGATGAGTGACCAGCCTCACTCATCCCTGAGTGGCACTGCGTGAGCAGTAAACTCCAACCATCCCTTGGATATAAACCTGCACTGGCTCAGTCCAATTGGAGTGCCTTAACCCCTCCCGTCCGGCAGATGTCGTGAGGCTCTCCCCAGCTGGGCATTCCCGAGACAAATCGGGAAAATCGTCTATATTTAAACCTTCATATCTCAGTTAATACTTAACCAAATAAAACAAACAAGGTGTCATATTACTCACAAGTCCTTCGACTTCACGCTGATTGCATCAGATGGTCCGTGAAGTGCGTGTAGGGAGAGTGACTGAGTGTCCATATGCATGGTGGAGGTTCGGTGACACAACTAAGGCCTACACTAGCCCACCACAATAATAACACTTCGATAGCACTTCCAGAAGACCAAAATCCACTACAAACACTATTTACGTGAATAATTTTCCTTAATCAGTCATACTTAATGCTCGTAGGCTGCTAACCATAACAACGACCTTGAAGGCAGGCTGTCTGCTCGCCTCCACCACCACCACCTCGCCTTACAGACAGACACTCTCATGCTCTCTCTCTCTCTCTCTCTCACACACACACACACACACACACACACACACACACACACACACACACACACACACACACTGCTCGCTGGCTCAGTGGTAGCGTTCTCGCTTGCCATCTGGTAGACGAGAGTTTGAGCCTCGCTCAGGTTGCAAAAAGTTTCACTGACAAAGTGGGTGGTTACTGTCCCCTTGAGCAAGGGGACGGGTGTGTGCATGTGTGAAAGTCACAGCCTTGCCCTTAGATCGGACTATATGAGCTCTCAGCTCCTTTCCGGGAGGGTAAAAGCTGACGATCATGACCATCAAGTGATCCTGACCGACCCGGTGAATTACACATGCACAGATGGAGATGTATGTTTGTCTTGCATTGTCGCTCGATTCTGGCACCGCTGAGCGAGTAGAAGTCTGGGTATTACAACTACACTCAATCCTCGTAAATCGCATGTTTATAAATCACGGATTTGTAAATCATGGCTAAGTGGCTGCTAGACTGCCGGCACCCTTAAAATCGCTGTTAAGTAACGAAAATCGTGGATCTAGGCACCGAAGTAGGCCTTTTCCGAGGAGAATCGTAAACCGCGGCATTCAATTTGAAAATCACGACCCAACAACCAATCACCACCCATTCCTGGTGGCAAGTGTGGATACCAATGCCGTAGAGTTAATGAGAAACATCAGAAACTCATCATCCACTATTTTGCCCGGGTAAGGGCAGAAGCTGAGCCTGAACCACAGCCTGGCCCTTCACACACTGAGGACGTGGATGACGTAGCATCTGTCATCTCTGAGGCAGACTTTGAGGGCTTCCTGAGGGAGGCAGAGGAGCTGGAGAAGGGAGAACAGCATGAGGGAGCACCCCCACCTCATGCTGAGAGGTTTTAAGTTCTTCCCAACACCACCCCACTCCATTCACTTAAGCAATATTGTCATAGGATTAAGGTGAGACCCCTTAACATTGCTAATTTCTATTAAATACATGCACTGAATACAGGTAAGCCCTTAATTCACGCGAGGGTTAGGTTCCCAGACCCTTCGCGTATATGTTCTGCCCTTGTGTGCACATAATTACGCATGTCTATACGTATATTACATCTGAATAATACTGTTTATGCACTACATACACCTTATAAACTAGCATTAAGTATTAAAAACAACAAAAATGTAACAAATTTAAAACTGAAACCTGACAAGCACAGGTGTAGGTGGGGACACTTCAGCAGTCTGGTGCACTAGCCCTCACTGCCTCCCGTATGCTACATTCTGCCTTCTTTATTGTATGAACAGTTGACTCATTCACCCCAAACATGCGGTTACAAGACAATTCACAGGCGTAGGTGGAGACACTTTAGCAGTCTGGTGCACTAGCCCTCACTGTCTTCCGTATGCTACGTTCTCCTTCTTTATTGTATGAACAGTTGACTCACCCCAAACATACGGTTCTGAGACAATTCACCATCAAGTCAATTCACTGTCAAAACATGGACAATTCCCTGCCATTCTGTTAATATACTTATTATTGATTAATACTTTAATAACTAGTTTTCAGGGGGATTTTATAACTCATATAAGTAAAAAACTAGTGTACTGTACTTGCTAAATAAACTGGTATGTAAATAAATGACGGGGAATCGTCCTGACGGAGAATTGTCGCCGACATTCCTCCCTGAAGTTTGTCCAACACTTTAACTTTCTCTGTCAGCAACATCACTTTACAAGTCAGTTTTGGTGTTACCACATGCATCACTAGCACTACGCTTATGCCACATGTTGACAGACAAGGCAAGCAGTTACTGGAAGGCAGAAAAATAAGCCACAAATAACGACTTGCAAGTCATGCATGGTTCGACCATCAGATTCAAACTGACTGTGTGGTGCGTGGTAGACCGATCTCCCAGGCTCCCACACACACATACATATATGTGTGCACACGGGCAGCAGGTAGGCATTTTTTGTATTTTATTTATTTCTCTTGTATATTGAAATTACTTATTTGAATACTATAATTTTGTTTTGATTATTGTACAAATAATTCGTGGATAACCGAAATCGCGTGAAAAAAGTTCGCGTGAATTAAGGGATAACCTGTATTCCTAAATTTGTATGTTTGTGTTTGATGATGCCTACAGTAGATAGGTGTAGGTAGGGTGCTGTGGGGGGTGGTTGGCCAAAGTCCAGACCCAAATTCATTTTTCACATAAGAGTTATTATTTATAAACCGCGGAATTTGTAAATCGCGGCAGTGGTCCAGACCCAAATTGCCATGATTTACGAGGATTGAGTGTACTAGAAATAATACTGTTTTTACTACTACTACAACTACCACTAATACTACAACCACCACTACTACAACTACCATTACTGCCAGACATACTACCACTACTACTACCCCTACAAGTACTACTACAAAAAAAGTAAAAAAAAAAAAAAATATTGTGAACCAAGTACCGGTAGTTATTTACATACTGCCCATAATCGGAAATTCTTACCACTATGATTTTTTCTTTCCTGTGACTTGTACTTTTTCATTACAACAAATATGTATAAACAAATATTTTCCATATAAAATAAGGCAACGACTTTGTCATGAAACAAACTTACTGCTTCCATTATTCACATAAATATACACAGAGCAGTAAAATAATTTTTTCTAATTATACAAAAAAACAACATACTGGTATGTACAAAACTAACACTAACTTATGCATAATACCCAGATGCCTTACACACACACACACACACACACACACACACACACGGAGATGTGTTTGGCTTGCATTGTCGTTCGATTCTGGCACCACTATGCGACTAGAAGTCTGGGTATTACAAGTACTACATATAATACTATTATTTCTACTACTGCAGTAAAAGTCCCATTATTCGGCATCTATGGGACCGGGATGATGCCGAGATATTGGATTTACCTAATAATCAAAAACCTACCCACTCAGTACCTTAAATATGTTGGTGAACACTGTCATCACCACTTATGGTATTACAACTGTTTGGAGAGAGTACTGTATACTGTACAATACTGCAGTCAATACAGTACTGTACCTGAATCTGAAATATATATGTATAAATTAGTGAACATATACAAGTGTAATGACACAGTAGGCATACAAGTCAGATAACACTCCCTAGATGGCCGAAATGATACATAATATTACCTACCAGCTCAGCACATCACTTGTATTGGTGAACTCATCACTACTAATATTATTACAAATATGTTTGGGATGAGTGCTGTATACAGTACTTTTTCCAAACACAAAATAAAATAATCAGAAAATTGCATAAAATAAAGTGAAGGAATATGAATTGGTAAGGTCTTTCTGATGAAAGTTAAACGTACATTTAGCACCCATTCTTTTTTTTTTTTTTTTTTTTTTTTTTTCATGTGAAAGGGAGAGTATTGATGGAAACAGTAATGTATTCCATTAACCCCTTAATAACCTCCAGCATTGAACAACCCATTACAGTAAAAAACTGTGAACAATTATGGGAAGGGAAAGAAGGTCACTGGTATGTTTACACAACTCTACGATACGATTCCAAGCAGTCAGAGGGTCGGTTAATCTCAGATGTTTTCAGTCATTTGGTAAATGCACCGTAACTTTGTAACTTCTCCCTTGAATCATAGCATGGGTTTAGGAAGCTAAATAACACATTGCTAGGTGCGCCAGACGATTATCTTCACATCTTTAAGAAAATGGAAGAAATTTAATCCCTCTCTGAGTATGTAGAGTAAGTTTCTTCCATTCTTCTGAAATCAATTTGTTTTTCTTAAAGATGTGAAGATAATCATCTGGCTCACTTAGCAATGTGTTATTTAGCTTCCTAAATCCATGCTATGATTCGCTATGAGTCATGGAAAAATTTATAAAGTTACGGGGCATTTACCAAATGGGCGAAAACATCTGAGATTAACCGACCGCCTGACTGCTTGGAATCGTAGCGTAGAGTCGTGTAAACATACCAGTGACCTTCGTTCCCTCCCCATAATTGTTCAATTTTCTTTACAACTCACACTAACTTGATATCACTGACATCGGTACTGTAAAGGGTTGTTCAGTGCCGGAGGTTATTAAGGGGTTAATGGGATATATTACTGTTTGCATCAATACTCTCTCTTTCACATTAAACACAAAAATGAACAAAAGCATGAGCGCTAAATGTACGTTTAATTTTCATCAGAGAGACCTTAGCAATTCATATTCCTCCAGTTTATTTTTAAGTATTTTTCTGACTTTAGGTTAGGTTAGGTTTGGTTAAATTATTAGGTACAGTTAGACTCGGTTAGATTAGGATTAGTTAAACAGGACAGTACCTTCCACCATTATGCTGAGGAATAAAAATACTAGAGCTGTCACAGCCGTACAGCTAAAAACAACGGGGAAACTGATTTAACAAGCACCATTTATTTATGGGAAATGCATCACAGTATCAGTGGTTCATGGGCTACGCAATTACCAGTAAATGTCACTTTCAGGAAGGTGTCAAGAATGAACGAATTTCAAGAATTAGTGAGGGGGCTTGGACTGTAACCCTGGCTAATTTGGAGGGGTGGTTGCTGTACTGTATGATACTATCCAATATTGTAATCAATATAATACTATACCTGAGTCTGAAAAAATATAGAAATTAGTGAACATACTGAAGTGTAATGAAACATTAGGCCTACAAGTCACAGATAACACTTCCTGGACTGCCGAGATGATTCCGGACATCTGCCGAACAATCAAAGATTTTCGTAAATGGGACTATTTCTCAAAACTGCCGAAATGTCTGATCTACCGAACAATCAGCTGCCGAATAATAGGACTTTTACTGTACTACTAAAACTACCACTATTACAAGTACTACTAATACTGTCTACTATAACTACTACTATTACTGCATAAAACAAAACAAAAAAATATTGTGAACAAAATAGTCATACATGTAGTCCATAATCAAAAATAATGTATTTTCCACTATAACACAATTTTTTCCTATGATTTAGACTTTTTCATCATAATAAATGCAGGCGGGTCCCGAACTTACGAGCTAATTGGGAGCAAGGATTTTGCTCGTTAGCCGAATTTTCGTTATACGAAGTGAAGCACTTATGCGAAAAAATAGGGTTAGGGAGCCAGGCCTCCGAGCAACCTCCCCCCAAACCACCAAAATTGACTTTCTGATCATTTTAAGCTGGAATAAGGGGTTAATACAAGAGGATAATACACCTGAAATATAAAAACAGCATTAATATAAGCAGAATAACATAAATTATAGGTAAAATAGGGATGGGGTGAACAACCAGCCAAGTAACCTCCACCAACCACCAACACCTGTGACAGGCAACTTTAGCAGGAATAAAGGGTTAATACACAAGAAATACAAATACCCTCATCTCGAGTCTCCTAAGCTGGGATTTTTGGGGGTTTTGCCTGCTCATTAAACAGGTGGTGGTGCAAATTCCAAGACCTTGTATTAGTGAATTCTTGTAAGTGATTGCTCGTTAACCAGGATTTGCTTGTATACTTACACGAAAATTTTCAATAAAAAAATAAGGCACTGATTTCATCATGAAAATCTTTCTGCTTCCATTACTCACGTAAATAGAGCAGTGGCGCGAGGCACCATGCTTCCTCCTCCCTTTCTCCACTACATTTTCCATTATAAATTTCTTCTTTTCCTGTGATTTGTACTTTTTCATCATAAACATACATGGAAACTTCCAATGAAAAATAAGGCACTGATTTCATCATGAAACAAACTTTCTGCTTCCATTATTCATGTAAATGGAGAGGGGTGGTGTGAGGATTGACACAGCTTGTTTCCTCCTCCCTTCTCCTTCCCTCCTCCACCTCCTCCCTTTCTCCACTTCCTACCTCCTCTTCCATCTTACCCTTGCCTATAGTCCCCTCTCCAGAATCGTTAATACCCTCTGAACCATTCCCATCATTGGAAATAGCAGATGAACGTACAGGGGAAAATGATGGGTGCACAGTGGAGTCACGTCCTCCACCCTCATCACACAGTGCATAAATATCGACACTCATTATGGCTGTCGCTTTCCTGAGAGGAAGTCACTTTCTCCACTCACAATTGGGGATAATGTCACCTCGAGTTCTCTCCCTATCGCACTATCACTAAGGCCTTTTTTTTCTGGCCTTTGGACTTCATTTGTGCTGAAGTCGGTGGCTGCGGGCACTCAGCCAAGGATCCGAACACAGGGAAAACTATTTGTGTCGGTCTATCCATTACAGAGGTAAGCAGGTGACTGGAGCATGACTCAGATGCGTGCAGGAGGGTTGCCAGTGGCTGCATGTGGTGGAAATAACCCGCAGAATATTAAAACAATGCCGCAAAACACAAGATCACGTATATGTGCACCCCGGACGGCCCCGGGAGGACATGTAAACTTGACACCCGGACAGGATGGGTTAATTACCCACTAAACCACCAGGCACCATCATTTACTTATGTCATGCAGGAAACCATTTGGCTTGTCACTCAGTGTAGAGCCATCTGTGGACAGAAGGAATAGGAATTGAAAGTATAATTATGTTGTCTTTGAGGTAGGATGTGACGGCTTGATGCCACCAATTGATGGTGGGTGGGAGCACTCGCCATCCACTCAATGTAGTGCTGCTTTGAGTGTCTGCCCATACCTGTCTTCCTTCCATCCTCTTCTGTCTTTCTTTCCTTTATTCTTTCCTCTTCCTTTTGCCTATGGGTGATTCTACACTGAGTGACAAGCCAAATGGTTTCCTGTACACCAGGAAACCATTCACTATGCTAGGTAGTAACCATATAACCGAATTAGGGCGCCTGTTGGTTTAGTGGGTAATTAAGGTGCTCCAATGGGGAACTTTCAGGTGTCGTCTGCTACCTAGCTTGTGAGCCCTAACTTGGTCCTAGACCTGAAAAAATAACATAACTACTGTGAATATTCTATATGTCTGGATAAACTTACGATAGCTAGCAAAACTATAGACCAGTAAAGTCACTAAAGTAATCGTTGATAAAAAATATCACACCCATCATTGAATACTTTTGAATGGCTATTTTGCATATGCGAACACTGGGCTTCCATCCGGCAATCCCTTACACACACTCATTTCATTATATTACTAATGAGTTTAGTGGAATTGGCTTTCATATCTACACATGTATCGTCTTTTTGAGTAGGAATAGTGCTTCCTTGAAGCTTGTCATTGCCTTAGTTTTCTGAAATTTAGTATTTGTCAAATACCGCCACTTGACATTTTTCATAGATCATAGACGACCATCCCTATGGCAGGGTAAAACATAGCAAGTTTTTGCTAGCTTCCGGTGCAGGCGGATGTGAATACTGTTCATTTAGTGTGTACACTTGCCAACCATGTGAGATACTGCTCAGTGTAAGTTTTTTACATACATACATACTGTACATACATACTGGTACACACACACACACACACACACACACATATATATATATATATATATATATATATATATATATTTATTTCGTTTTTTTTTTTTCGTTTTTTCGTTTTTAAAGGCTCCAATATGCTTGCATGTGTCGGCCTTGGTCACCTAATGGCAGCTCTCCACGCTGCACGATCCATTGCAGCCTCCCTGTTCAGTCCCTTAACCCTAAGGTCACACTTAATGACCTCGTCCAATGTCTTTCTCGGTCTACCCCTCATAACCCCACCCCCAATATTAACACTTCTCACCTTCCTCACCCAACTATCATCCCCCATCCTCTCCACATGTCCAAACCACCTCAATCTACCTCTCCTCATCACAACACCAATACACTCCAGTCCCATCCTACCTCTCAACTCTTCCATTGTAAACCCAGCCCCTCCAGGCCTTGGACGCAGGGACGCACTGCACATCCACCTAATCATTGTCATTTCTGTACGTCTGAGCCGGCGAATATCTTCCTCCTTCACTGCCCAGGTCTCACTGCCATACAGCATTACACTCCTAACACATGCTGCATACAAAGACCCCTTAGCACGTAGGGAGAGCCCTCTCAATGTCAGGAGAGGCAAGAGCTCCCTAAACTTCTTCCAACCACTTCTCACCCTAGCCACAGAGCTAGCTCCAGCCCCACCTCCAGCACACGACATGTCTTCCAAATAACAAAACTCTTCCACACACTCAAGAGATTCACCAGCAAGTTCAATCCTTTCACGTCTGACAATCTCCACCTGCTCACCCTGGCACGCCGTACACATAAAATCAGCATTATCTCGCAGTCTACCTCTGATACCACTACATCTCTTATGCACCCATTTATCACACACACCGCACAAGATGGAATTACTTCCCACGCCCTTGTGGCAAACTGCACATGGCCACTCTCCCTGGTCTTTGACAGTACCGCCACCAACCCTAGATATCATCACTTTTGTTTTATCTGCATTTACCCTTAAACCCTTTTGCCCCATACCATCTCTCCACTTCCTAAACCTTTCCTCCGCCTCCCCTTCATTCTCTGCAATCAACACCAAATCATCAGCATACAACAACTCCCACGGGAGTCCATTTCTAAAGTCACGTGAAAGGGCTTCAAGTACCATGATAAACAACATGGGACTCAAGACTGACCCCTGATGCACACCAACATTCGCGGAAAACTCATCACTCAAATCTCCATTCACTCTCACCTGGGTGTGAGCACCCACATACATGGCCATAACCACCCTAACCAGCCACTCCAAGCCAAGCTTTCTCATTGCCCACTTCACCACCTCTCTAGGGACTCTGTCAAAGGCCTTTTCCAAATCAACAAAAACAAAATAAAGATCCCTTCTCCTACCCATATATTTTTCCTGAAGCTGTCGAACAATGAATATGGCATCAGTGGTCCCCCTACCTGGCATGAACCCAAACTGCATCTCATCAATATTCACTCTTTCTCTAATCATACCTTCTAGAACTCTCTCCATTACCTTCATTATCTGATCTAAAGGCTTTATACCTCTATAATTTCCTCTTTCCAGGGCATCACCCTTCCGTTTATACACATTTACAATTACACTCTTCAGCCAATCATCTGGGACAACACACTCATAAATAATCCTATTTATCAGGTCAGTGACTAACTTCACCTCTATGTCGCCTGAGGCCTTCAACATTTCGGCAGTCAACCCAGACTCACCTGCTGCCTTCCCCACCCTCATCCTGCCTATTGCCTCACTCACAGTAGCAGTATCAATCAAAGGCCAAGGGCCAGACACTGGATCTGCTGGTTCCAAACCTTCCCTGTCCCAGTCAAACTCCTCATTCAACAACCGGTTATAATGCTCTCTCCATGCATCTTTAATATCCTCACTGTTCACCACTACCCTTCCTTCATCATTCTTCACACACTGCTCACCTATGATATCCCGATTATCCCTCTTCACCTGACCTACCACTCTAAATATATTATTCCTTTCCCCATGATTTAGGTTATCAAGTAATTGTCTCTGTGACTCAGACTTTGCCCTGTATACCTCTCTTTTAGCCCTACGCTTGGCAGCCAAATATTCCTCTTTGCTACCACCCTTCTTCCAATCCCGGAAAAACCTTCTTTTCTCCTTCATTGCAGCTTCTACACCCTCATCCCACCACCAAGCTACTTTATGTCTTGGTGGTCCTCTTGTCCAGCCGCATGTTACATCAGTAACTCTCAAGAAATTGTTCTTGAGGGCTCTGTACTGTTCATTAACGCCTCTGTCTACAGCTCCCTGTTCAGCCACCACTCTCCTCAACTCGCTATAGAAGGCATCCCTTACTACTTGGTTTTTCAGCTTCCATATTTTCCTCCTAGGTACATAAGTCCTCTTTTTCATCACTTGTTCTTTAAGCACCATATCACAAATCAATAGTTTTTGCTGCTGCACACACTCCTCACTTCCTATAACTTTAACATCCCTCACTAACCTCCTATCGGCCCTCCTAACCAGAAAATAATCTATCTGACTGCTATTTCCCCCAGACTCATACGTAATTAACCTACTGTCTCTTTTCCTAAAATATGTGTTGCACACAATCATGTCCGTTGCCTCCCCAAACTCGAGTATCCTTTTCCCTTCTCCATTCCTTAGACCATACGCACATCCCTCATGCACTCCTTCATAACCTTGTGCTGCTTCACCTACATGACCATTTAAGTCCCCTCCCAAAATCACTATCTCATCATCCCGCATACCACCCACTACACGTATTAAATCATCCCAAAATCTATCTTTCTCTGATTCATCCAATCCTGCCTGTGGAGCATATGCCGATATAATCGCAGCTATCTTTCTTCCCAACAGAATTTTCGCTACCAATATCCTATCGCTTACTCTCAAAACATTCATAACATATTCCACCCATATATATATATATATATATATATATATATATATATATATATATATATATATACCTGTACATATATACTTGCACATACATACATACATACATTATAAATATATATATATATATATATATATATATATATATATATCACACACACACACACACACTGGTACATACATACTGTACATTCATACATACTGGTACAGTACACACACACACACACACACACACACACACACACATAAATACATAAACACATAAATACAGTACTGTACATACATACTATCTATCAATAAACAGACAGCTTAATCCCGGAAGGAGTGGCCAGAAACTAATCGCCCCCATGTCGCCCTACCCCTGCCATTGCACTTCCCTCCCCCCAACTCACACCCCTCTCATATACCTCTCTACTCCATGCTTCCATCTCATCATATATCATCATCATCATCCGGACCTCCTTTCCCACCTTTGGGCAGGGTGAGGAGTAGCAACGTCCAGACAGACCAAGTTTGCCCAGTCCAATGGGCCACGCTGCCATTCACTCACCATTCAAGCCCCCGGAATCCTGGCTCTATGTGACTCTCATTACAAAGAGTTATTACCGACTGCCATCCGCTGGTCAATCGTTTATGAATACAAGTGGCTTAGTTGCCACACACGGTATATTGGCAGGACCATACCAGCCTTCAAGCTAAGGGTTGACCAGCACAGAGGTCAGTGGAGCAGGTCATGTCTGCCTGTGAGCAACCCTCCTCACTCAGCGGTAAGGGAACATACATAGCATTGTAATACTTCTGTTGATCCCAAGAATTTCTGTATAATAGACACATGTACCTGTAAGAACCTCACGAGTACTAGAATCCATTCATATTTATCAACGAAAACCTGCTCTACACAATTGTCTGTCTGTTGTCCCTCTGAATATATTTTGCTGTTAAGTCCACCCTGTAATTAACATTTTTTTTTTCTTTTTTATAAGCACGATGAGCTCAAGTTCAAATAGTTCTTTTAGGCATTGAATTACCTTACAGGTCATTTTTATCTTGTTAGATCCACTGAGGATGAAATAGATGAGTATGTCGAAACGTCTGGGGATATTATACTTGATACGAATGTTTGAAAAAGTCCAAATTTTGAGTTAGGAGAAAACTGTCAAGAAAAGAGAGAAATTCGTACATATACTCTGTTCACTTTAACTAGGTGCAGAAATCCCATCTCCAACTTAAATATATGTACTGAGCTTAACACTAGAATATGGTGCTAGTCACAAAGAAGTGCTGTGGAAGGCATGTTGTCTGGGTATTGTATTCTGCCATTGAGCTACAGGAAGTAAGCTACAAAAGGACAAAAATCACGGCCAAGTTAAAATGAACGCACTATAGTTGTATTAAGAATGTGGCTTAGTTTGTGAAGGAGTGACTGGTGAATGAATGTGTGGCTCATTTCACTGGCCACTCTATGGGTAGTTCTGCCAGCTTTGTATTTTCCTTTTCACTATGTGGATGATGCCCAGCCCATTACATGTACTGGATGTAGGGTTAGCATGATGATGATGATGATGATGATCATGATCATGATGATGACAGACGGTTATTAGGTGATTTTTATGGTATTGTTGAGGGTGATTGTAATAATGGCGATGATGGTGATGATTGTGCAAATGATGATGATACTGATTCGATGATTATTAGGTGATTATTATAATATTGTTGATGGTGATTGCAATAATGACGATGATGATGATAATAGTGCAAATGATGACAATTATTATACTGACTTATTGTAATTCTGATGATAAATGACTATCATCTTGATTATATATTTAGTAATGTCTGTAATATGTTAAAAGAAGACACGATTAGTGTGGTGATGATGATGATGATGACAGTGATGATGATGATGGTAATGATGATGACGATGATGATGATGGTGATGGTGATGGTGATGACGATGATGATGATGCTGTCTGCCCGTCGCTTTTACCCCTTTCAGGCCAAGATGTGTTTGTGTTAAGCCTAATAAACTCCTCTGACAGAGATAAAAATGTAGCGAGACGCCTTTGAGCTGAGTGGGTTAATTTTGCTGTGTAAGGTTATAAGCAGTGTTAACAGTGGCATAATGTGCATCTCTGAATGTCAAGTCTTCTGTCCTTACTTACCCTAACCTGTCATACTTAACCCTGGCTTACCCTCTCCTGCCCTAGTCTGACCCATGTAAATCCACCCTACCCTTCCTTACCCTAACCTATCATAGTTACAGTAACCCTGCCTTACTCTTTCCTGCCCTTGTCTAACCCATGTAAATCTACCCTACCCTACCATACCCTACTACCCTACCTAATCCTACCTTACCCTACCTTACCTTGTGCTGCCATACTCTGCCCTACATAACCCTTCTCTACCCTACACTGTGTTGCCAAATTCTACCCTACAGTACCCTACCCTGTCCTGCCGTACCCAAACCTACCCTACAGTACCCTATCCTGTCTTGCCTTACCCAAACCTACCCTACCATACCCTACCCTACTCTACCCTACCACACCTAGTCTAAATCTCGCTTACCTTGCCGGTATCTTATCATATCCAACAGTAGCTTGTACCATGCCACACCTCCCCATACCGTACCCTACCATACCCCTGCCTACCATACCTCTGCCTACCATACCTCTGCCTACCTTACCCCTGCCTACCGTACCCCTGCCTACCGTACCCCTGCCTACCGTACCCCTGCCTACCGTACCCCTGCCTACCGTACCCCTGCCTACCACACCCCTGCCTACCATACCCCTGCCTACCATACTAAACCGAGCCCTTGTATCGTTTGAGTGCCGTATGATACTATAAGGAGTGCCGGTAAATGCGTGATACAGGTCTATCTATCTATCTATTGCCAGACGCCTTAATCCCGTAAGGGGTGGCCACAAACAGATCGCCTCCATGTCACCCTGTCCCCTGCCATTTGACTGTCCTGCTTCTAACACACACCCTTCTCTCATATGCTGTACCTCTTCACTCTATCTCTTCATGTCATCCTTGGCCTCCCCCTCCCTCTCCCCCCCTTCACCTTACTCATATACAGTCTCCTTGTCAGTCTCTCGCTCACCACCCTCTCCACATGGTCATTGGCATTATATGCTCACATACACCAGCGCCTCTTGGACTGTATACCAAAGCCATGTGGCATCAAATAAACTCTACCCCACTGACTGCTGTTCTGGCATTATTGTACCTGAGTTTTGCTGTTCTAAAAGGTGCCTTGGGGTCTCAGTAGGTTATTTTATTTATTTATTTATTTTTTATTTATTTTTTTTGAGGGGGGATGGGAAAGGATGATGACAGCTGGGTGTGGAGAGTGAGAGGTATGATTGTTTGGGGTGGGGTTGCAAGAGGCAGACTGAAAAGCCCTGGTACCAGATCCTACAGTGTGAGTGCCTAGAGGCTGCTGGGGCTGGAGTAATGTGGAGGGTGGCCATTAGGTGACCCATGGCCACGTGTGTATGTTGCCTTTATAAATGGTACACAGCCTGTAATGCCACTAAGGGAAGTAGGCGGCTTAGCTTCCCTTAAATATACTGGATTAGGTTATTCTAGCCTCAGGCCCCTACACTTTAAAGGCAGTGAAGTAGGTGTGCTTTGATCATTTATTTTGACATTCTGGTTACCAGTGGAATTAGGTCACAATGGGTCTAGTGGGGTCAGGTCAGGTCCACAGACATACATATATAACCGTGGGCTACATTCAGGCCACTTCAAGTCATGGTGGAGGTGGTGGTCTAGTGGTTAGAGAAGAGGTCTACTGTTGGAAAGAATGCATGTTCGAGTCCACGCGAGGGAACGAAAGTCTGCTGATTTGAGTCTAAAACATGACTGAGCTGCACAACCCATTGAAATTTCCTAACACCCCTGCTAATATCATCACAGTCCTGAGTGAGACTTGTGGACGGTGGGTATTAGTGGCTAAGTGGTGATGTGAAGGACTTGGGATGTAGGATGACTGTTCGGCCTCGGGGAAATGGCTATCAAATCAATGGCCTCTGCCGTAGCAACTTGTTTGGCACATTACACCTTATCATTCTCTTGTATGTTACTTATATTAATGCAGACACAGCTGGCAGCATTATCAGAAAGGAAGAGGATAGTGAAAATTAATGTAATGTGCAGAACAAATCGCTAAGAAAGAGGTGCTACGAAGGAGGTGGGGGAGATGTGTATTTATGTGCGCTCGTTCGTGTAACCCCTCTCCATGGTTCAAAAATTGCAAAGTAAACACAGATGCAATAATAATAATAATAATAATAAAAATAAAGGCCTACAGTGCTCCTTTCGCTTTAAATTGGCCTAAAATTGCCATCTCTTTATCTTGAATGCTGCGTTGTAGCAAAAGACGAATGCTGGACTATGGTGTTAGTAATGAAGAGGTATAGATGTCGAGTAGTAGCATTATCCTTTTCTGCCGCTGAGGTACTTAAAGTTGTAAAAGGAAAAATTTGGGTCGAGGACTTATAATTCAAAAGTCAATGCAGCCACTAAATAACCTAGACTCACTAAAAACGCAATAAAACATCGACAGCGAACTAAACATCAAGACACACACATATAGTTTGTGTATTCTTAAAAAAATCTCGCTATCTACACATACTCGTTACACTGCATCGCGGTATCTGTCACAGTACATTATATTCGTGTAAGGGAAGTAAAAATAAATTGTACCGTAATTTCCCCTCTAAGTCTCTTAAAAGGTAACATTTAGTACTGCTGAGGTTTTAACTAATTTTAGGGAGAGAATGTGGAACTAGAAAGGAGTGCCAGATGTGGGAATTTTGTTCGTAATTACTGACCTTGGCTTCATCTTATCAGCAAACTCAAAATATCCCGTAAGAGGGTAGTATTCATGCAAATAATGTAGCATATAAACATTTTACACAGTTAACTCGATCATAAGTGCAGCGATACTGGCATATAAACCAGCGTACTGATCAAAACTATAATACCAATTTGAACCTCGCGGGCATCACATTGGAAACAAAACCCAGGTTCCAAAATTATAAATGTTTTGGGTGTCCGGTGCATGTGTATAAAATTGTTTATTTATTTTTTAGTTTTCACGCAACCAAGCCAAAAGTGATATAAAAACCGATATAATCGACCAAACAAAATTATTTCTAATGCTTTTAAAATGCTGTGAAGACTTTAAATCTCGGAAATTGGTTTAAGGTCTTTGTGAATACTTCCGAGGTTGGCGCTGGGAGTGTAAGTGTATCCGACGCATGGTCCACATTTTCAACCGGTTACAGTTAATTTACTTGTATTATTCTGCCTGTGAAAATTAGTCATGGCAGTGGAGATAACTTAGAGGTGAGCATTTCTAGTACGTATTCGTGTTTCGTGATCAGAAAGGGCGACAAAATCCGAGCAGACGCTCAAGAAGGCTGGCATCGTTCACAGACTTCCATAAGTTTACCACTAGCATCTGATTTACGTGGATAAATCTGTTTGTTAATATTAAATAAGTTGATAGAGATTAATAGGGTATAAGTATGTGGTGCAAATATTCGTGTGTTGAGATGGGTTGTGGAATGGTGGTGTAAATGGAAGGACAGACGCCGAAGAAGGCCAGCTTAGGTATCCTCTGATTCGTTTTTCGGCAGCTTCCATCTAATTGGGAAGGCGGTGGCTGAATCGGTAGAGAGGCGGCCTGCAGTCCTAATGGACCGAGGATCGAATCCCGGCTGGGGCAGGGAACAGTTTAAGGATCTGAATTTCCTAAAAGCAGACTTTCCTGATCTACCAGGTGACCCGCCGACATGTCGTAAAAATACCCCCGCTAATACCAATACACCAGTCCTGTATGAGACAGCCCTAGCATATGGTGGGTGTTAGCGCCGAAGTGGTGACATGTGGAGGTGTAGGAGGACTACTGTGCCTTGGGATAGGCCACTGCCCCCGAGAAATAGGCTCTGAAGCTTTTGCCCAGAGTCGGACACGTAAAAAAAAAAAAAAAATTACATAATTCTGCTCGCTAATGTTAGATAGAGATTATTAGGGTGTACGTGTGGGGGGGAAAGTGGGTGTATTGAGGTAGGCTATTTGGCTATCTTGTGAGGGCAGACGTCGAAGATGGCTGGGCTTCGTAAGTATCCTGCTCTACCTCCACCTTTTCCATACATACAGCCAATTTCCCCACTTAATTCTGCTTACTGTTGTTATGCAAGGTAATGGAGGTAAATAAGTGTTAGTTTGGTGGGAGAATATTGTTGTTTGGAGATATTTAAAGGACGTCGGGTTTTTTCGTGGCCTTGCCGAAATTTTGTAAACATTCTGCCTCCGAAATATTTAGAATGTTCGTATGTTATGTATTTCCGTCGATTTATTGGTTATTGTTTATTATTGGTTATTATTTATTGGTGGTTGGTGGTGGCGACCATCATCCACTCAGTTGATGTAGTGCTGCCTACTTCTTCCTTAGCCTTATCATTCTTTTTCTGTGCCTGCCCTCCTCTCTTCCTATTTCTCCCATCTTTCCTGTCATTTCTTATTGTTTTTCTTTCCTTTACAGGTGGCTTTACATTGAGTGACAAGCCAAATGGTTTCCTGTAAGCCAAGAAACCATTTGCAACGCTGGGTGGTAACCATATAACCAAACCATACGTGCTCCCTCCATGTCAACAAGTGGGTTGGTGGAGGGTTAGTGCCCCTCCCCGTAAAACAAATATCAAAGTCAAATGGCCACCCCTTACGGGATTATGGCGTCTGGCAATAGATAGGTAGATAGATACATAACAGGAGTAATATTGGTCACTTTCTCCCCCCACCTGCAACTAATTGTTCCTTTCACTTGCAGGTACGATGTTACTTGTTACTAGTGCGTTACTTGGGTTACTTGCAAGATGGCAACATGAATACAGAGTCAGGCAGCGGTACGTGGCAGCCTAAGTTACAGAGAACCAGTGGCCCCAGTGTAGTGGCTTTCGAATTAAGGTGAGTCTTTTAGCCTTCTTAGTGCACTGACACCTTAATTTAGTCTGGCAGGCTCCAAGTGATTTTAGTCAGTAGGTACCTACATGAAAATTAGTGTCTGAGTGTAGTATGTTCTCAGTTCAGGTCAGCTTCTTTCTTTGCAACTTCACTCCGATGATGTCTTAGTTTATTCTTGCCATCTCCAGGTCATTTTATTCAACTTAGACCGAAAATTTGTTTCCATAAGTGCTGTGTCTTGGTATGTTAAGCTGAGGTCTTTCTGACCTCTGTTGAGAATGGCAAGCATAGGACATATACAGTATACAGTATTTTTCATTTTGTTACTTCCATTAACTTCTGAGAGGACGTTCACCCCTGGAGCTGGGGATTTTGAAGTTGGTGGTACATCCGCATGAGGATATTGTGGGGCAAAGTAGGTCTTTCACGAACACTTATATTCTTACAAAATAGTCAAACAAAATGCCTCTCCATGTTGTATCAGTTTAAGTCCATCCACCCTTGTAAGACTACACCTGGCCATCACCAAGCTGAAAGGGTTGGGAATCTTGGCAAGCTAGAACAAATGTTGTATTGTTAAGTCACATGGATGTCACTCGAGAAGAATACACTAATTCCTTGTTATATGTTGCCCTTTTTCCAGCCTTTTTTTTTTTTTGTTAACTTCTTGAATCCAGTGACATATTGTCGGTGTTATTCTTGCCATGTGTACACCACACTGTACTTTAAGACAGCATTAACCCCTTCAGTCCATTGATGTAGTTAAAATTTTGTTCTTGGTATCTTTGGACCACTTTATTCAGTTTAAAACTACTCGTGAACAGTTGTTGAGTAACCCTGATCTGTCTGGTTGAGCAGACCTATCAATTGCAAGCAAGCAGCTCCCCCTGTAGGGCCGTCCCATGCAATGAACCATTGTTTCCTTGCAGTGGACAGCACCTTGCCACTGCCAGGTGCGGGCAAGAGTATGGAGGTTGGGTTGCCAGACGGAATTTGCATCTGCATCCAGTAACAGGGATGCCATAGTAGGCTGCACATCATGCTGTTATATGGTTACCACCCAGCGTTGTACAGTAAAGGGTTGCCATGGTTACGTCATAGTAGGCTGCACATCATCCTGCTGTTTGGTGTTATGGTTACCACCCAGTGTTGTACAGGAAAGGGTTGCCATGGTTACCCCATAGTAGGCTGCACATCATCCTGCTGTTTGGTGTTATGGTTACCACCCAGCGTTGTACAGTAAAGGGTTGCCATGGTTACGTCATAGTAGGCTGCACATCATCCTGCTGTTTGGTGTTATGGTTACCACCCAGTGTTGTAAAGGGTTGCCATGGTTACCGGAAACCAGTAGGCTTGTCACTCAGTGTAGAGCCACTTGAAGTGGAAAGAAGCTTAATTAAAAGCAACAGGAAGGATGGGAAAACCAAGAAGAGAAGAGGGCTGACACAAAAAGGGAATGACAGGTGAAGGAAGAGGTAGACAGCACTACATCAAGTGAGTGCGTCATAGTGGGACAGATACAAAAAGGGAATGACGAATGAAAGAAGTAGGCAGCACTACATTAAGTAAGTGGATGATAGTGGTCAGCAGCCACCACTGCACCCGAGTATAGTATAGGGATTAAAGAAGGTTATACTGTAGGCAGCACTACATCAAATGAGTGGATGGTAGTGGGCAGCAGCCACCACTGCACCCGGGTATAGTAAAGGCAGTAAAGAATGTTATACTGTAGGCAGCACTACATCAAGTGAGTGGATGGTAGTGGGCAGCAGCCACCACTGCACCCGGGTATAGTAAAGAAGGTTATACTGTAGGCAGCACTACATCAAGTGAGTGGATGGTAGTGGGCAGCAGCCACCACTGCACCCGGGTATAGTAAAGACAGTAAAGAAGGTTATACATTAGGCAGCACTACATCAAGTGAGTGGATGGTAGTGGGCAGCAGCCACCACTGCACCCGGGTATAGTAAAGAAGGTTATACTATAGGCAGCACTACATCAAGTGAGTGGATGGTAGTGGGCAGCAGCCACCACTGCACCCGGGTATATAGTCTCACCAATCTAAAACCTAGGTTTGGGTGGAGTCTAGCCGGGGATTTCCCGGCGTACAGCGTTGCCTTGTTTCCTATACTCTCATTGGCTAGTGGCTGACCTGACACCGTTAGAGTTCGTCCGCTCCCATCTCGCCACCTGGCCTGACATGACTTCACCCACTTCTGTGTGTGTGTGTGTGTGTGTGTGTGTGTGTGTGTTTGTGTATGTGTGTGTGTGTAAAGACAAACTAGTTTAAGTTATAAATATAATCAAAATAATGAATTTAAAAGTCGCATTCTCTCTCTCTCTCATATAATTTATGATTTTTTACCTGGTTATAGCCTTTAAATTACACTCTACATATTAAAACTTAGACTTTCTTTCCACACCACCCAAGAGGTAAAAGTCACGGCGCGTTTTTTTTTTTTTTTTTTTAAGAGGTTTCCCCGATAGGCCTATTCCTCTTCTCTTACAGCATGTAAGAAATTATCATGAATCCTCCTCATCAGAAGAGGTGAGAGTGATTTTCTTGGGAGACGTAAACTCTGGAGAGTTGTTTTCTTCATTATCTCTTGCTTCTCTGCGTATTGCTTCAATCCTGCTCTTGCTAAGTCCTGTTGCTGCAGCTGTTCGATGAATTGCCCTTGACACATCATCGAAAATTCCTCCGTACTGCTTCTCCTGCAGAAAATACTGGCTTACGTTGAAGGCCATTTCTTTGGCTTGACTATGTAGATGCGAGCGAGTTGGCGTAGCTGCCATTGTGTCTGCATCAACATAGAAAGTGAATAGTGGAAGCACCTGACAGAAGCTTAAATCTCCCTCCAATGGATTAACTCCCAGTATGGGCCTGGTGTTGCCGCTCGTGAGTGTTTTAACTTATTTATTTCTATTAAGAAAATAGCGTATGTTCTACTGATTCCTTCAAATTATATTATAAACGTAATTGTTACATTACTTACCCAACTTAGAACTACCGTGAAAGTCGGTAAAAGTAACTACATTTTTTTCAGCACCACTGTAAAATATGTATGCCACGTTTCTTTATTGATGTACAAGAGCCATATGCATTACACGTTTACCTTCCTTTGATATGCTAGAATACTTACGTTTATATTGTATTAGTATGTGTGTACCTATCTGTGATGCCTATTACATATATAACAGAATCTACTCAGCGCTCGTTTAGGAAGTATGGCATAGCTGCACCCAGCGCCAGACTCCACCCAAAACTGGGTTTAAGATTGATGAGACTATAGTAAAGAAGGTTATACTGTAGGCAGCACTACATCAAGTGAGTGGATGGTAGTGGGCAGCAGCCACCACTGCACCCGGGTATAGTAAAGGCAGTAAAGGTTATACTGTAGGCAGCACTACATCAAGTGAGTGGATGGTAGTGGGCAGCAGCCACCACTGCACCCCGGTATAGTAAAGGCAGTAAAGAAGGTTATACTGTAGGCAGCACTACATCAAGTGAGTAGATGGTAGTGGGCAGCAGCCACCACTGCACCCCGGTATAGTAAAGGCAGTAAAGAAGGTTATACTGTAGGCAGCACTACATCAAGTGAGTGGATGGTAGTGGGCAGCAGCCACTACTGCACCTGGGTATAGTAAAGGCAGTAAAGAAGGTTATACTGTAGGCAGCACTACATCAAGTGAGTGGATGGTAGTGGGCAGCAGCCACCACTGCACCCCGGTATAGTAAAGGCAGTAAAGAAGGTTATACTGTAGGCAGCACTACATCAAGTGAGTGGATGGTAGTGGGCAGCAGCCACCACTGCACCCGGGTATAGTAAAGGCAGTAAAGAAGGTTATACTGTAGGCAGCACTACATCAAGTGAGTGGATGGTAGTGGGCAGCAGCCACCACTGCACCCGGGTATAGTAAAGGCAGTAAAGAAGGTTATACTGTATGTAACCTCGCCAGTTTGAAGTCTGTCCTAAGCTGAATATAAACATCTAGAGGTAACAAGAATATCTGAAGCATAGGTTGGGCCAGGTGGACACGATGGAGGATGAGAGACTGACTAGAGGAGAGTATGTGAGTGAGGTGGAGAGGGAGACCAAGAATGAGATGGATGAATGGAATGGAGAAATACAGGAGAGAAGTGGGTGTGAGTTGGAGGGAGGGAAGTCAAATGGCAGAGGACAGAGCAACGTGGAGGTAATTTGCTTGTGGCTACCCCTTACAGGATTAAGTCATGTGGTAATAGGTAGATAGATGTCACCGGATTGAAGGGGTTATATTTTCAATAGTTTACAGACAAAAGCCTAATACAGTTCCATTTCTACCTATAAAGCAGGTTTGCCACTTTGCTTTAGTGGTGGAGAGGGACGCCTTCCTGTGGTGGCACTGATATGTCTGGGCGGCTACACTGCATGGTTAAGTAACACCCCCAGCTACTGCCCTGCCCCCCGAAAAGCGAATGGTGGACTTAGGGAGAAGGGCAACAGATGAACATGGGGATACAGCAGTATTACTACTTCTGCTATTACCACCACCACCACCACCACTATTACTGCTACTACTACTACTGCTACTACTACTACTACTACCTAGCACTGCCAAGTTTCCCCTAATTTAGCCACATACCCACTTGCAGGGAAAAACTCCTTGTTTATTTTAAACCCCATACCTGACAATGAGACCCTCCAGTAATTAGTCAACATATTTAGTCATTATTCTCTCCCTTACTGTCTTCTCTCCAGATTTTTGTTCCGTTGCTTATCATGCGTCTTGGCATTGAATTAGTGCCATATGGTCTCTGACAGGCGCTAGGAATCCAGTATTGAATTCAGTTAAGTAGTCAGCATCTTTTAGTCATTATTCTCTCCCTTACTGTCTTCTCTCCAGATTTTTGTTCCGTTGCTTATCATGTGTCTTGGCTTTGAATTAGTGCCATATGATCCCTGACAGGCGCTAGGAATCCAGTATTCAGTTCAGATCCACCTTATTCTAACTGTTGGTATTCGTCCCCAGGTGGCATGGTGGCTGTGTGGAGCAGTTTGGTGCTGAATAGTGACGAAACGTGATGGGTTAAAGGCAGATGGACGACTCGTTATCATGGCAACCACCTGATGCTTTCCGTGAGCATTTTCTTTGTAATAGACTTTCATTTTTACTTTTGTTTTTTGTAAGCTTATTCATATATTCGACAGATTTTATTATTATGTACTAGTGGTAAAATATATAGGCCTTTTCAATTTGTCAACTTTTTTTTATCTGTCTATCTATCGCTAGACACCTTAATCCCGTAAGAGGTGGCCACAAACAAATTGCCTCCATGTCGCCCTGTCCTCCGCCATTTCGCTGCCCTGCTCCCAACTCACATCCCCTTCTCTCATATACCTCTCCACTCCATCTCATCCTTGGCCTCCACCTCTCTCACATACACTCTCCTCGTTAGTCTTTCGCTCTTTATCCTCTCCAACCTCTTGGTAATACTGGCAAGTCCTGATGGTTGGGTGGGTTGCAGTGATGTAAGTGGCTGCCTGTGGGTTAGAGAGAGAGAGAGAGTAGGAGAACAAACTGAAGCATGATAAAGAGATGTGATTTAGAGAGAGTGAAAGAGAGAGAGAGTGTCCATGAGTTAGAGTAGAAGAAACTGCAGTATAATGAAGAGATATTATTTAGAGAGTGAAAGAGAGTGTCCATGAGTTACAGTAGAAGAAGAAACTGCAGTATAATGAAGAGATATTATTTAGAGAGAGAGAGAGAGAGAGAGAGAGTGAGTGGGAATGCCCATGAGTTAGAGCAGTGGTTCACAACTTTTTTTTTTTTTTTTTTTAAGGCGACCCCAGTCATGCACATCTAGCCATGACCGCGACGCCACTGTAAGGTTGGAAAAAGGACAAAATTAGCATCATTACGCGTTATTTTAGTTATAGAAATTTAAAGTCTTAATTTTAACCCAAACATCCACTTCTGAAATAATATTTTGTCACATTCCACAAAGACGAACTAAAACTGTTTTTTATCAACTGGTAAATTGATTTTAATGGGGGCCTTGGGCCAGGATCTCGCTGGTAAGCTTCTCCATTCGTGGCTCAGTCGTAGAAAGTGCTACCCTCAAATCATGTTCAGGCTGCAACCAATTTCTGCTTTTCGTTTTGATGGCAGCCAGATATGCAAACCCTGATCCGCACAGATAGGTTGTAACGAACGGCAACAGCACTTTCACAGCCTCACTTCCAAGGACTGGTTTCTCCTTCACAGTAGTCCAGAACACTGCTAGTGACTGTTTCATCATGTTGCACCTCGATGAGCTCCTCTTACAGATTTGGGATGGAAGACTCTTCTTCTGAGAGGTCTTCGACGTGGACATCGAAGGGTCTGCGCACCCATTTGTATTTCTCATGCAACTCTTCATCCGGAATATATCTGTCAAACTCCTCACTCAATTTCTCAAGGTGCTCAACAATGACACTTTGTTCGTCCACAAGCGTGACGTCTTCATCTTCCTGAAAAAGGTTCAAGAGTGGAAAGGACGCAGTTTTTCCCCGCTCAATCTTTCCCTTCCACGACCGCAGTTTCGCCTTGAATGCCTTGAGCTTTTCTGACACAAAGAGACGAGTTTTTTCTTTTCCTTGCATGGATATATTCAACAAATTTAACACTGTAAGTATGTCTGTTGGATATGCCAGTTTAAGCAACCACCTTGGTTCTGCAAGCCTTGATGCTAGTGCATGTTTCTTCTCGTTCAAGAAGATTTCAACCTCTGCACGCATTTCAAACACTCTCTGGAGCACTTTCCCTCGGGACAGCCACCTGACAGAGTAGTAAAGCAGGTGTTCATATTCCGACCCCATATCAGAGCACATCTGACTGAACAGCCTGGAATTCAGAGCTGATGGTTTAATAAAATTCACATCACAGAGTTAAGCTCAAGTGACAGTTTCCGGGAGGCAAGGTTTTCCCGGTGGAGCAGACAATGAGTCACTATCACTTCGGGGTTGACTTGTTTCACCCTAGCGGTGAAACCCTGATGTGCCCCTAGCATTGCAGGTGCACCACCCGTGCACA
Source organism: Coenobita brevimanus (assembly GCF_032717465.1). Lineage (NCBI taxonomy): Eukaryota > Metazoa > Arthropoda > Malacostraca > Decapoda > Coenobitidae > Coenobita > Coenobita brevimanus. Next base: position 15,284,897 of record NC_137059.1, read on the forward strand.
CACTGAAGCACTGATCCCAGCTGAGGCCTTCTTTCTTGATGAAGCTGTCAACCAACTTGAACAGATCTTCACCTGTTGTTGTCGTCTCCAGACGTTTACAGAACAGGAATTTCTCTTCCATGTCATTCTTCCCTTGGTACCGCACATATACCAAGAGCTGTGCATCGTCACTGACGTCAGTTGACTCATCCAACTGCAGGCTGAAGTTTCCGCTCCTTGTTGGCAGCCACTACCTGTTCTTTGATGTCTTCCGACATCTCTTGAATCCGTCGGCTAATTGTGTTGTCTGACTGGAGTAGTTTTTTTTTCTTTCTTTCTTTCACAGCATCATCTCCGAAAATAGTACAAACCACATCAAGGACTGCTGGCTTCACCAACTTTTCCCCAATTGTATGTGGCTGTTTACACTTAGCAATTCTTTTTGCAGCCAGATAGGATGCAATTGTTGCTTGTCGAACATAATACACTCCTGTGTTCATAGGGGTGTCCAACCGCTGACTCTTCAGTTGTTCTTCTTTCCTCTTCAAATACTGGCGGTCTTTCCCCGCCAGCGTCGGGTGTTTTCCGTGGAGATGGCGCTCGAGCTTGTTTTCTTTAAGGGACTCATGGCTGAGCACTTCCCCACATCTAACACATTGAGGTTTTTTGATCCCACGATCGATGAGAAGCGTAAAGCCAATATCAAGGAATTCTTCTTTGTACACCCGCTTTCTGGACATCACTGAAGAATCTGAAAAGATTTTTATACTCGCTTAATAATAAATCAGACAAAAGATGCTACTTGGTACCGTACGCCAGGAGGGGAGAGGGGA